>NC_041380.1:376534131-376579247 GCF_002162155.2 Triticum dicoccoides | reverse complement strand
CCAAAATATTTTAATAGTAAGGGTATGCTATCTTTTTCCTCTAAGAAAATAACCACCGCATATATCTTGCAGTTCGGGCCTCAGCCCCTCTCAAATGAGCTCGTCTTCGGGGGATTTTCTTCCAGAGATGATGGAGAGCGAAACGCCTCCCCCGGACTCCTCCGTTCCAAAAGCGGGCGACCCCGAAGTGTCGTCGCGGAGGGCCTCTCCGGATCCGGTGAGGCCAGAAGATAATCCCGTAGACCCCCGAAGTCCCCAGTGTCCGGCTCCCGAAGAGAGCATACGAAAGATCCCGGCACCGTCTCGTGTGTGGTTGGACGTTCTGAGGGAGTTGGTGGGGCGAGCGGCCATCTCAGAAGAGCACCATATGTTGATGGGTACGGTGATGGAGAGAATCTCGTCCGCTGAAAGCGGATTACATGAAGCCTTTATGAGTCTACTGACAAGCTTTGAGGTATGTGAGATAATATGTGATAGTATTGCACATGTTAGGTGTGCCCTGTGTAGATAGTAGCCCCTGAGACTCTGGTTGTCGTCGAGAACGGCGGTGAACAGAGGATCATATTCCCAGGCAATAACCAGACTGCCCCTATGTACTGGTGGTGGAAGCTCCGGCGGCTAGCCGGACTAATGAGTTTGCCCAATTAAAATGGCAACTAGATGCGGCAGACGCCGACATCGAGCTTGTTAACAAGAGGCTTGACGAGGCACAGGGTAAGTGTTATCATCCGGTGAACGCCACATAGTAAGAGCAGCATAATGCCAGTATCTTTAATATGTTGTGACTGCAGATGGAGCTGCCACCATGGAAGCCTTGCGGGCAGAACTTTCCCGAGCCAAGGAACAAGCAAGGATTAGTAATGCGACTGCTTCAAAGGCAGCCGAAGAGTTGAAAGCCGAGAAGGCCGCACATTGCGAGAGCCAGGAGAAGATGGCCGTAGAATTAAAAGACATTGCCGACCGTTGCCGGGTCCTTGAGAAAGAAAACCGAGCGAAGGCAACGGACCTTGAGAAGGCCGTGACAGCAGACAAAGACACCCGTTCTGCTATGAGAGCGAAGAAGGAGGAGCTGCAGGAAGCCGGGGATATTGCGGCTGGGAAACCCTTCATGTTATGGAGGAAGTTCGGAGATCCACGGTATGCCCCTATGGATCGGCTGTGGAGTTTGGCAGATGCGTATATGGATTTGGCGGCGAGCGCTGCCGATGCAGCCAAGTACTTCCAAGGTCAGATAGATCGTGAAGTGGACAAGCTGTTCTGGACACAATTCCATGTTCCAGAGCGTCCGCTTTCAGTGACTGACCAGCTAGCCGAATGGGCCGAACTGAATAGGTTGTCCGGACTCGCCATGAGGTCTGTTATGGATCAGCTATGGCCGGAAAGGCCAAAGCCGAACAGCTATTTCAGCTTAGTGCAGCAGTTCCTTGATGCGGTGCCGCGCATTAATGCGATGAAGAGGTCGGCGTGCATAGAAGGATCGCGGATGGCCCTTGCCCGTGTTAAAGCATACTGGGCGGAGATGGACGCTACCACTGTTGCGGCTCAGGGTTCGGCCATAGGCCGGTGGCTTCCGAACACTATTTCGAGGAGGTTCTCGGGGGTGCTCGTTTGATAGAGGCCCAGTGCCCGAAAAATATTATGTTTGAGTGATATGTATTCTCATTGTAAGCACAATGCTTTTATGAATTTTTTATAAGGTTATTTTTATACTTTTGCGTGAAAGTAGTATGATGCCTCCTGTGCGGCTGTTTATGTATACTTGTGTATAACCTGAAAGATTGCAGCCGTCGGCTTCAACCCCCATGCATAAAATGTAGGGGTGCTCGCAAAAAACGCGTGTTCACACTTAACCCAATGTCTTGGTCCTATTAAGGAGGTGATAGCGTAGCGAGCGAGGCAACTGGACTATAATGCTTTAACACTTTCACTTAGCCATAGGAGTTTGACAGTGGGGCTACTAGATAGCCCCTGGTGGCTCCGCACTCTCCCGATCGCGGGGTGCGTACATGCCTGGCCGGAAAATGGCCCTTCGTTAAGGCGGATGAATTCTAACATTCCAATAGGTCACCGAGTGGTTGACCAGTCTCACGCTATATCATGACAGTCAGTTTTTGGCTTTCTCTACTGAGGTGCTCGTCCGGATGAACCAGGGCACAATCGCAGTAGTTCTCCTGGTGCTACCTTAGCCGATAAAGCGGAATGTAAGGCACCAAAACATAGGAGCCGGGAAAACCCAACATTTGACCAAAGACAATGATTCGGAGCTGATGCATATAAGGCCAAACTCGCGACGTCGAACACTCCCTAAGGTATTCGGTCTTTATGGTATAAACTGGGCCTAAATAGTGCCCTTTGTAAGAAGCCCCTTGTGTCCAGGTACGTGCATTATTTTGACGTGGCCACATGCCAAGACGCCAGCATCCTTCTCAACTGTGCTGAGAATTCGGTGGATATGTATCAACAAAAGACAGCAAAAAAGGTTTACGCAGGGTCTTAATCTGAAAAGAATCCTTGGAGCGGGTCCTTGCTGCACGTCTGCGCCTGTGTCTCCGTTGTGCCGTATCCTGGATGGGTGTAGCACGATGATCATCTGTAAAAGAGAGGAACTTAGGTGAAAAAGTTGTCGTGCAAAAGGATAGTTTTTAAAGGAACCAAGTATAATTCAAGATCAGTAAAAATTGCCACTTGTCTGCGTGCGTTGAGCCCCTTGTATAGGGGTGTGACCATTGATCCGGTATGAATTACATATACTTGCGCCGGACTCGTCTAACCGTGTCCGAGGTCTTGACGACCTGTTAAATGCTTTAGTTGGTGAGGCCGTTTTTAGTGTGCGGCTGCCAAGGCAGCCGCACTCTCTTCGGCGCGCAAAGATCGCTTAATACTTCCATTTACTGTAATGATGCCACGTGGTCTGGGCATCTTGAGTGTGAGGGAAGCGTAGTGCGGTATTGCATTAAAGCAAGCAAAAGCTTCGCGTCCGAGTAGTGCTTGATAGCCACTTTGGAACGGAGCGATGTGGAAGATCAAATGTTCTCTATGGAAGTTATCGGGGGAGCCGAATATAACTTTTAGTAGCAGGGAGCCCGTGCAATGAGCCCCTGGGCCTGGCGTTACTCCTTTAAAGGTAGTATTGCTATGGCAAATTTTTGTTGGGTCTATCCCCATTTCGCGGATTGTATCTTGATATATCAGGTTTAGACTGCTGCCACCATCCATCAGGACTCGTGTGAAGTGATATCCATCAATTATTGGGTCTAATACCAGGGCAGCCCATCCTGCACGCCGGATACTTGCTGAGTAATCACGATGGTCGAAAGTGATCGGTTGAGACGACCAGTGGCAGAACTCCGCGGTGATAGGCCCTTGGGTATATTGTTCTGGGAGTGCCGTTGTGTTTCTTCCCTTGATCACGTGTAACATGTTTACTGTTTTGACTTCTGGTGGAAATTTCTTTTGTTCCCCAGTGTCTTGCTTGATAGGATCATCCTCGTCTTCGCTTGGTGTATCCTCCCCCTTGTGTACGGCATTGAGCTTACCGGACTGCTTGAAGACCCAACATTCTCTGTGGGTATGATTAGCAGGTTTACCAGGGGTGCTATGGATCTGACATATTTGGTCCAGAATTTTGTTTAGGTTGGACAGTTCATCTCTGGCGCCTTTAGAGGGCAGCTTTTGCTGACCTGGCCGAGAGCTTTTGAATCCGGCGTTTACTACCATGCTCTTCGTGCTGTCTTCTTTATTCCGGCGTTTGTTACTGCTGTTGCACCGTGATTTCCCATTTCCATCTCTAACTTTAGATGTACTGGGGTCGCTGGTGCCGCATCTGGCTAGCCAACTGTCCTCACCCACGCAAAAGCGGGTCATGAGGCTTGTTAATGTTGCCATCGTTCTCGGCTTTTCTTGGCGAGGTGTCTGGCGAGCCATTCGTCCAGACGCTATGCTTAAAAGCTGCCAAGGCTTCGGTGTCCGGACAGTCAACAATTTGGTTCTTTTTAGTAAGAAACCTGTTCCAAAGTTTTCGGGCTGACTCTCCGGGCTGTTGAGTTATATGACTCAAATCATCCGCGTCCGGAGGTCGGACATAAGTCCCTTGAAAATTTGCCCGAAAAGCGTCTTCGAGCTCTTCCCAACTTCCAATGGAGTTTTCGAGGAGGCCTTTAAGCCAGTGACGGGCTGGAACTTTGAGCTTGAGGGGTAAGTACTTGATGGTGTGGAGATCATCTCCTCGAGCCATATGGATATGGAGGATATAATCCTCAATCCAGACCCCAGGGTCTGTTGTTCCGTCGTATGCCTCTATGTTTACGGGTTTGAATCCCTCTGGAAATTCATGGTCCAGCACCTCATCGGTGAAACATAGGGGGTGTGCAGCACCCTTGTATCTGGGTGTACCATGTTGTTCGGATGTTTGTTGTGTTACATTGTATGCTGGGCGCGCTTGCGTGGTCCATAGATGGATCTGGTTGCGCCGTCCTTTTGGTGCGAGCTCTCGCGTGGATCGCGTATTGGCTTGTGAGTGGCGTTGTTTGCCGCTTGATGTTGGCTGTTGGGTCGTCTATCCGGCTAGGTGGCTGCTTTGGTATTTGGTTGTGAGGGGTCTGAGGCCTCTTCATCGAATTCAGGTAGCAACTTCTGCTTTGGGTAGCTCTTGGTGGGGCGATTGTCGGCGTACCTCGCTGCTGTGTTGAGTACTTTACTCCATCTGATTTGGAGTGTGTCTTGCGCAGCCTTGAGCCTTTGCTTCTGCTTTTTCAGACTCTTCGCGGTGGCAACAAGCCGTTGACGGGCATTCTGCTGCTCCGGGTGCCTGTTCGGCGTTATATCGTCCGGACTATTATCTTTGACGGAATTGGTTTGTTCGGTTTGATTCCCCGGATTGCCGTGGTCCGGCAGTTGTTTGCCCTGCTCCAATGCTGGGTCTGTGTGATCGTTATTTCTGCCGAGGTGGGATTTGGGGCGGCGCCTGCGCCGCCGCTTTGACTGCTTCTTGAGGGAACAAGCCTTCGGTGCGTCCTTTCGTTTCTCGTTGTCGTCTTGTTTTGGTGTGTCCACCATGTATACGTCATATGATGAAGTGGACGTCCAGCGCCTTGTGGGCGGTGGTTCCTCTTCGCCTCCCGCATCATCGTCCATACCATCGATGTCTGCGGAGTCGGAGTCGAGCAGGTCGGTTGAGTCATCAACAGTGGCTATTAAGTGGGTGGTGGGTGGGTGTCAAATTTCGTCGTCCGCATCCCAATCCTGTTGGCCATAATCCGGCCAGGGCTCTCCTGACAAAGAAAGAGACCTCAGTGAATTCAGAATGTCGCCAAAGGGCGAGTGCTGAAAGATATCTGCGGCGGTGGATTCCATGATTGGCGCCCAATCGGATTCGATTGGCGGGGGCGCGGGCGGTTCGGAGTTAGAAAAAGAGTCCGGCACCTTGGAGTTACGGGCTGCGCAGAGGATTATGCTGGTGTTCGGCTCGTTCGCCGTTGAGACTGCAGCCCCTGAGGCGGTGTCTAACCACCCGTCCTCGATTGGCGCAGTTGGCTCCGAACTAAGGGTCGGAGCTGATGCGGGCACGGCTTCTGGGGTACTGTTCGGTGACAGAGCTAGGTCATACCCATCGCGACAGTGAGGCGCGCCCGGCTGTGGCTCGAATCCGTCGAAGATCAAGTCTCCGCGGATGTCGGCCGTGTAGTTCAAACTTCCAAATCTGACCTAATGGCCAGGGGCGTAGCTTTCAATCTGCTCCAGATGGCCAAGCGAATTAGCCCGCAGTGCGAAGCCGTCGAATACGAAGATCTGCCCGGGGAGAAAAGTCTCACCCTGGACCACATCGCTATCGATGATAATAGGAGCCATCAAGCCTAACGGCGATGACACAGAGGAACTCTCAATGAAAGCACCAATGTTGTGTCAAAACCGGCGGATCTCGGGTAGGGGGTCCCGAACTGTGCATCTAGGCCGGATGGTAACAGGAGGCAAGGGACACGAAGTTTTACCCAGGTTCAGGCCCTCTTGATGGAGGTAAAACCCTACGTCCTGCTTGATTAATATTGATGATATGGGTGTTACAAGAGTAGATCTACCACGAGATCAGAGAGGCTAAACCCTAGAAGCTAGCCTATGGTATGATTGTATGTTGTCCTACGGACTAAAACCCTTCGGTTTATATAGGCACTGGAGAGGGCTAGGGTTACACAAGGTCGGTTACAAAGGAGGAAATATCCATATACGTATTGCCTAGCTTGCCTTCCACGCCAAATAGAGTCCCATCCGGACACGAGACGAAGTCTTCAATCTTGTATCTTCATAGTCTAACAGTCCGGCCAATGGAGATAGTCCGGCTGTCCGGAGACCCCCTAATCCAGGACTCCCTCAATGGCAGGTTTGCAAAAACGCGCCTGCAGCCGCTCTTAGTTAAGTACGCCAATTTGCTAATAACCCCTCAGCTAAGCACATCTCTGCCTCCTTAGGATGCGCACTCCTCTGTCGTCTCCTCCAATCGCTCCATGGCGGCACGACCCGGTGAACCGGCCAGCGGGCTTGGCCCGCGTCCGCGTCTGTCTGCCTCAAATGGTTACACAGCCCCGGTGAACACTTCAACGCCGGCCGCTCTTGCCCTGCCTCCGCGTCCGTACGCCCCAAACTGCTCCACGGCCCTGGCGATCCTTCCATAGCGGCGGCGAGATCCACCAAGTTTGGCCTACCTCCGCGCCCGTTCACCGTCTCTGCGGTTCCCAACACCGAGTCCGCCACCGTCCGCAACCTGCACACCTTCCACTACACTACGCTCTCAGCCAATAGTTGTTCCTCCACCTAATACAAGAGTCGGCATAGCAACAAGGACCATGTCTCTGCATTTTTCTACTTCTTGTTTTAATGTATCTGGCACTTGCAGATTGTAGCTTGTGAGCTCACCGATGGTAGTTGGTCTTTGTAATGTGCATGTAGCTTCAGAGTTTAGAATGTGAATTGTACATCGTTGGCGAGTATTGATTTTCAGAAACAAGTGAGTATGGCTTGTTGCGGATGCAAAATTTCAGAAACAGTTTTTTTTATTACTGCCTAATTCCTGTTGGCAATTTGAGGTGTTCAGCACAGTACAGCTGAACCGGACCACACTATCAGCTGGTGCTTCTGCATTCCTATTTTCTTTCACATATTCACAAACAAGAACATAGTGCTATTGCTGTAAGCTTCGAAGCCTGATAGAAAAACTGTAACTTGTCGCATCTGCTCGTCACTAGAATTAATTAACCACACACCATTTGTGATACGAAAATAAGACAAAGAGTTGGACAAAACAAAAGTTCTGGTCCATTACATGAATTCAGAAATTCAATACACCAAATAAAGTGGCACTATTAATAAGCCATGCTTTTTCTTCGAAGAGTTGCAGTTTCATGATGCACCATCTGCGGGCATGCCTTGCACATTCGTGGCGTCTTTTGCTTGATCCTTTTTGCATGAACACTAAAACACAAAAGATGAGTCGAAATAAGCACCTCCATGCATAACACAATACTGAAACAAAGGCCATGATTAGTTTAAGCCAGTCAAACTTACGGATAGAGGAATGCTTGCTTTGCCTTGGGTGTACCAAATCCTCCTTGATTCATCCGTGTTTGCAACCCGTCGACCGATTCCATCGTGTTACCTGAAAACCCTTCTTGATTCAACTTTTACATATTACGTGATAAACCTTTCAAAATTGTTCCTAATGTAGACAAAGTATGAACTCACTTTTGTGGTGTTACCAATAATCATGGTGTCGTTATGGATTGTCGACTGTCCAGTGGCGCTCAGGGGGAGTTCTTCTGGTCAGGAAGCAGTGTGGCGGGAACCGACGCCCTCAGTTCCTGATCCGTTATGCCATGGATGTCGTGGAAAGAATTACGCGCAGCCGGCAACCCTTGGATTGTTGATGCTCGCCAGCGTCGTGGCGCACGATGCCCTAATCCAACTTGGAGGACGTGGTACACGTGCGGGGGATTTGGGGGCCATCGTGGTGTGATACTATGGATTGACGCAAAATATGCAGATCGATAGCCCCGTCCAAGATCGGCCGCGGGCGTGTTTTTGCAAATCTTCCGTGCTTTTGACCCGATGCGTGCGATGTCAATCGGCCGGCTAGGGACTTGATGGATACAGGGATGCACGAAGTAGTCCGGATGCATATGATACGACGCCTAGTTTCACATACCAGCAAAAGAAAAAGTTCTTCTATGATTTGAGGCATTACTTTTGGGATGACCCACATCTTTATAAAGAAGGAGTAGATGGTGTTATTAGACATTGTGTACCTGAGCATGAACAGGAACAGATCCTACGCAAGTGTCACTCCGAAGCTTATGGAGGACACCATGCTGGAGATAGAATTGCACATAAGGTACTGCAATCTGGTTTTTATTGGCCTACTCTCTTCAAGGATGCCCGTAGGTTTGTCTTATCTTGTGATGAATGTCAAATAATTGTTAATATTAGTAGACGTCAAGAAATGCCTATGAATTATTCACTTGTTATTGAACCATTTGATGTTTGGGGCTTTGACTATATGGGACCTTTTCCTTCCTCTAATGGTTATACACATATTTTAGTTGCTGTTGATTACGTTACTAAGTGGGTAGAAGCTATTCCAACTAGTAGTGTTGATCATAACACTTCTATCAAAATGCTTAAATAAGTTATTTTCCAAGATTTGGAGTCCCTAGATATTTAATGACTGATGGTGGTTCACATTTTATTCATGGTGCTTTCCGTAAAATGCTTGCTAAATATGATGTTCATCATAGAATTGCATCTCCTTATCACCCTCAGTCTAGTGGTCAAGTAGAATTGAGTAATAGAGAACTCAAATTAATTTTGCAAAAGACTGTTAATAGGTCTAGAAAGAATTGGTCCAAGAAACTTGATGATGCATTATGGGCCTATAGAACTGCATATAAAAATCCTATGGGTATGTCTCCGTATAAAATGGTCTATGGAAAAGCATGTCACTTACCTCTCGAACTAGAACACAAGGCTTATTGGGCTATTAAAGAACTTAATTATGATTTTAAACTTGCCGGTGAGAAGAGGTTATTTGATATTAGCTCACTTGATGAATGGAGAACCCAAGCCTACGAAAATGCCAAGTTGTTTAAAGAAAAAGTTAAAAGATGGCACGACAAAAGGATACAAAAGCGTGAGTTTAATGTAGGTGATTATGTATTGCTATACAACTCTCATTTAAGATTTTTTGCAGGAAAACTTCTCTCTAAATGGGAAGGTCCTTACGTTATCGAGGAGGTCTACCATTCCGGTGCCATAAAAATCAACAACTTTGAAGGCACAAATCCGAAGGTGGTGAATGGTCAAAGAATCAAACATTATATCTCAGGTAATCCCATAAATGTTGAAACCAATGTTATTGAAACCGTAACCCCGGAGGAATACATAAGGGACACTTTCCAGAATGTTTCAGACTTCGAAAAGGAATAGGTATGTGGTACGGTAAGTAAACCGACTCCAAAACAGTTTTAAGGCAATATTTCTCCGTTTTGGAATATTTAGAAAAATAGAAAAATAAGCAGCAGTCCGGGAAGGACACGAGGGCTCCACGAGGGTGGAGGGCGCACCCTACCCTACTAGGCACGCCCCCTACCTCGTGGGCACCTCGTGTGCTCTTCGGACTTTGTTTTCGTACACGACACGTATTTTGGTCAGTAAAAATTCATTATATAATCTCCCGGGGGTTTTGACTCCCATATCACGCAAATATCTCTTGTCTTTGTTTTGAGTTGTCCTGCTGCAGACAGAGCAACATGTCATCCCAGGATTAGGAAGGAGAAAGCTACGTGGCTGATTACCTTGCAGATCCTAAGGTTTATGGGGATGTGGAGCATTGCGGCTGGTCTATGGAAGAATAAGAGGACTATGAACCCAAGGGAAAGGAGGAGACGAGCTCAGATGAAGATGAAGTCCCACTACCTCAACCTGGGGAAATGCATGTGGAGTTCAAAAAGTCAAGCCTCCCGGATAGGGTAAAGAAACCTAAGATTGAGTTTATCCCTTTTCGCCTCTTGCAGGAGAACAAACAGGAACTATGCAAAAAGATACTTAGGTTGGAGCAGGAGATCGAGGACCTAAGGGACCAAAATTCCGTCCTCAAGTGCAAATTAAGGAAGAAGCCTACGCCATCAACAAAATCACCACCGTCTCCACCAACAAAGAAGAATTGAGTATCTAGTATGGGCACTCCACTTGGCAACTGCCAAGCTTGGGGGAGTGCCCCGGTATCGTATCACCATCACTTTATCTTTACCGTTTTTCTTAGTTCGATCCTTTTGGGAATATCTTGATCCAGTGGAATAAAAGTGCTTAGTATGATCTAGTCGTGAGTTTTGCTTTATTATCCTTCTATGTAATCGAGTCTATGAGCTATATAATAAATATTAGTGTTGAGTCAAGGGCTTGATTATTTTGCCATGATCCTAAGTGAATAAAAGAAAAGAGAAACAAACAAAAAGAAACAAAGAGATCATGTGAGTCTTATGGAGAGTAATGAGCTCACATATAAAGAATATGATGAATAAAAGTTGTAGAGGGTTGACAAACACACTTTTGGTAATCGTTGCAATTAATAGGAAGTAATAAAGAAAGAGAGGTCTTCACATATAAATATACTATCTTGGACATCTTTTATGATTGTGAGCACTCATTAAAATATGACATGCTAAAGAGTTGACATTGGACAAGTAAGACAACGTAATGGGTTATGTTTTCTTGCATCTAAGATGAATTATATTGTCTTGGATCTTCCAACATAATGAGCTTGTCTTTCCCCCTCATGCTAGCCAAATTCATTGCACCAAGTAGAGATACTACTTGTGCTTCCAAATACCCTTAAACCAGTCTTGCCATAAGAGTCCACCATATCTACCTATGGATTGAGTAAGATCCATCAAGTAAGTTGTCATCGGTGCAAGCAATAAAAATTGCTCTTTAAATATGTATGATTGATTGGTGTGGAGGAAATAAGCTTTATACGATCATGTGATATGGAAGTAATAAAAGCGACAGACTGCATAATAAAGGTCCATATCACAAGTGGCAATATAAAGTGATGTTCTTTTGCATTAAGATTTTGTGCATCCAACCATAAAAGCGCATGACAACCTCTGCTTCCCTCTGCGAAGGGCCTATCTTTTACTTTTGTCTCCTACATTGCATAAGAGTCATGGTGATTTTCACCCTTCCTTTTTACACTCTATCCTTTGGCAAGCACAATATGTTGGAAAGATCTTGGTATATGTGGCTAATTGGGTGTGAGTTTTCATGAACTATTATTGTTGACATTACCCTTGAGGTAAAACGTTGGGAGGCAAAACTATAAGCCCCTATCTTTCTCTGTGTCCGATTAAAACTCCATACCCATAAGTATTGCGTGATGTCAGCAATTGTGAAAGATTATATGATAGTTGAGTATGTGGACTTGCTGAAAAGCTCTTATAGATTGACTCTTTCCTATGTTATGATAAATTGCAATTGCTTCAATGACTGAGATTGTAGTTTGTTAGTTTTTAATGAAGTCTACGATTCATACTTGATATTGTGATTGAACTTTTACTCTAGCATTAGAGATCATATGACAAGAATTATATAAGTTGTTATTGTAAGAATGATCATGATGCCCTCATGTCCGTATTCTATTTTTATCGACACCTCTATCTCTAAACATGTGGACATATTTTTCGATTTCGGCTTTTCGCTTGAGGACAAGCGAGGTCTAAGCTTGGGGGAGTTGATACGTCCATTTTGCATCATGCTTTTATATCGATATTTATTGCATTATGGGCTGTTATTACACATTATGTCACAATACTTATGCCTATTCTCTCTTATTTTACAAGGTTTACAAAAAGAGGGAGAATGCCGACAGCTGGGATTCTGGGCTGGAAAAGAAGCAAATATTATAGACCTATTCTGCAAAACTCCAAAAGTCCTGAAACTTCACGGAAGATGTTTTCCAAATATATAAAAAATACTGAGAGCAAGAACTTCACCAGGGGGGCCCCACCCTGCCCATGAGGGTGGGGGCGCGCCCTACCCCCTAGGCACGCCCCCCTACCTCATGGGCCCCTGGTGGCCCTCCGGTGGCCATCTTCTGCTATATGGAGTCTTTTGATGGGAAAAAATCATAAGCCATCTTCTCGGACGAAACGCTGCCGCCGCGAGGCGGAACCTTGGCGGAACCAATCTAGGGCTCTGGCGGAGCTGTTCTGCCGGGGAAACTTCCCTCCCGGAGGGGGAAATCATCGCCATCGTCATCACCAACGCTCCTCTCATCGGGAGAGGGAAATCTCCATCAACATCTTCATCAGCACCATCTCATCTCAAAACCCGAGTTCATCTCTTGTATCCAATTCTTTTCTCCAAGTCCAGGATTGGTGCTAGTAGGTTGCTAGTAGTGTTAATTACTCCTTGTAGTTGATGCTAGTTAGTTTAATTAGCGGAAGATCATATGTTCAGATCCTATATGCATATTAATACCCCTCTAATTATGAACATGTTTATGCTTCGTGAGTAGTTACTTTTGTTCCTGAGGACATGGGAGAAGTCTTGCTATTAGTAGTCATGTGCATTTGGTATTTGTTCGATATTTTGATGAGATGTATGTTGTCTCTCCTCTAGTGGTGTTATGTGAACGTCGACTACATGACACTTCACCATTATTTGGGCCTAGAGGAAGGCATTGGGAAGTAATAAGTAGACGATGGGTTGCTAGAGTGACAGAAGCTTAAACCCTAGTTTATGTGTTGCTTCGTAAGGGGCTGATTTGGATCCATATGTTCCATGCTATGGTTAGGTTTACCTTAATACTTTTGTTGTAGTTGCGGATGCTTGCAATAGAGGTTAATCATAAGTGGGATGCTTGTACAAGTAAGGGCAGTACCCAAGCACCAGTCCACCCACATACCAAATTATGAAAGTACCGAACGCGAATC
The DNA here is from genome assembly GCF_002162155.2 of Triticum dicoccoides. Lineage (NCBI taxonomy): Eukaryota > Viridiplantae > Streptophyta > Magnoliopsida > Poales > Poaceae > Triticum > Triticum dicoccoides. The sequence continues at coordinate 376,566,273 of NC_041380.1, read as the reverse complement.
ATATGAACGTGATGAAAACTAGCTTGATGATATTCCCATGTGTCCTCGGGAGCGCTTTACATCTTATAAGAGTTTGTCCAGGCTTGTCCTTTGCTACAAAAAGGATTGGGCCACCTTGCTGCACCTTATTTACTTTTGTTACTTGTTGCTCGTTACAAATTATCTTATCACAAAACTATCTGTTACCACTTATTTCAGTACTTGCAGAGAATACCTTGTTGGAAACCGCTTATCATTTCCTTCTGCTCCTCGTTGGGTTCGACACTCTTACTTATCGAAAGGACTACGACAGATCCCCTATACTTGTGGGTCATCAGTGGTCGGGGAGAAAAGGGGGTGGGGAAGGGGGAAGGGGGGGGTAGATACTTTGGCGGTAGGCTAAAATTTTGGAAATTTGTAGGGAAACTTTGCGCGCGGTGCCGTCGGACCATTCACTTTGAACGATTGTGCGCATCGCAAACGATTCTTCTTCTTTACACGCATGGGGTGAGTTTGATAATTCAAATTTTGGTGGGAATTTCCGCGGGTGCGTCATTGCATAATTTAACATTGCTTGCTAACTTGGGCACACAAAAGAGCGTACAGCAGACGAACCACACTTACTGAATTGAGCAATTTTAGTAATTAAATAGAGCCAGTTGACCTAAGCATTGCTCTAACAAAAGACCAGGATTAAAAACAAAGCTAAGTACACATAACTTTAACAAATCCGCTGCCGCGCCGGCCTATGCACCGCCGGTGTGAGATGAGACGTCGATGAATTATCCTGGCGACATGCCGCCGTTGGTGGACTCCGCGTCCCCCCTGCTGAAGTCGACCTCGTCCTCTTCCTCGTCCTCGGCGCCGCCCTCAAGGTTGTAGTACTCGTAGTAGTGGCTGCACCAGAGCTCGCGTTGGTACTCCACCACCGATTCCTCGACGGACAGACTCTTCTCTACCTCGACCTCGGCCACGCGCAACTCCTCCTCCCGGCGCTCCTCGATCTCCGCCGCCTCCTGCATCTCCAGCTCCCACTCGGCGACCTCACGAGGAAGCAGGTGCTCCATGGCCACCACCGCCTTTTCATACATGGGTTGCATGCTGTAGTCCGAGGTGGGATGTGAAGGAAATATGCCCTAGAGGCAATAATAAAGTTGTTATTTATATTTCCTTATATCATGATAAATGTTTACTATTCATGCTAGAATTGTATTAACCGGAAACTTAGTACATGTGTGAATACATAGAAAAACAGAGTGTCCCTAGTATGCCTCTACTTGAATAGCTCGTTAATCAAAGATGGTTAAGTTTCCTAGCCATAGACATGTGTTTTCATTTGATAAACGGGATCACATCATTAGAGAATGATGTGATGGACTAGACCCATCTGTTAACTTAGCACTATGATCTTTTAGTTTATTGCTATTGCTTTCTTCATGAGTTATACATGTTCCTATGACTATGAGATTATGCAACTCCCGAATACCGAAGGAACTCTTAGTGTGCTACCAAACATCACAACGTAACTGGGTGATTATAAAGATGCTCTACAGGTGTCTCCGATGGTGTTTGTTGAGTTGGCATAGATCGAGATTAGGATTTGTCACTCCGATTGTCGGAGAGGTATCTCTGGGCCCTCTCGGTAATGCACATCACTATAAGCCTTGCAAGCAATGTGACTAATGAGTTAGTTGCGGGATGATGCCTTACGGAACGAGTAAAGAGACTTGCCGGTAACGAGATTGAACTAGGTATGAGGATACCGACCATCGAATCTCGGGCAAGTAACATACCGATGACAAAGGGAACAATGTATGTTGTTATGCAGTTTGACCGATAAATATCTTGGTACAATATGTAGGAGCCAATATGAGCATCCAGGTTCCGCTATTGGTTATTGACTGGAGATGTGTCTAGGTAATGTCTACAAAGTTCTCGAACCCGTAGGGTCCGCATGCTTAACGTTCGATGACAATTTGTATTATGAGTTATGTGATTTGATGACCGAAGTTTGTTCGGTGTCCCGGATGAGATCAAGGACATGACGAGGAGTCTCAAAATGGTCGCGACGTAAAGATCGATATATTGGAAGGCTATATTCGGACATCAGAAAGGTTCTGAGTGGTTCAGGTATTTTTCGGAGTACCGGAGAGTTACGGGAATTCGCCGGGGAAAGTATTGGGCCTTCATGGGCCTTAGTGGAAAGGAGAGAAGGGCCACAAGGGAAGGCCACGCGCCCCCCATGGGCTGGTCCGAATTGGACTAAGGAGGGGGCAGCGCCCCCTCTTTCCTTCTCCCTCTCCTCTCCTTCTTTCTTCTCCTACATGGACTACGAAAAGGGGAAACCTACTCCTACTAGGAGTAGGAATCCCCCCTTGGGCGCACCCCTTGAGGACGGCCCTCCTCCTCATCCCCTCCTTTATATACGGGGGAGGGGGCACCCCAAAGACACACAGGTTGATCTTTAGCCGTGTGCAGTGCCCCTCCATAGTTTTCCACCTCGGTCATATTGTCGTAGTGCTTAGGCGAAGCCCTGTGTCGGTAACTTCATCATCACCGTCAACACGCCGTCGTGCTGACGAAACTCACCCTCGGCCTCAAGTGGATCAAGAGTACGAGGGACGTCACCGAGCTAAACATGTGTAGATCGCAGAGGTGTCGTGTGTTCGGTACTTGATCGGTTGGATCGTGAAGACGTTCGACTACATCAACCGCATTACTAAACGCTTCCGCTTTCGGTTTACGAGGGTATGTAGACACACTCTCCCCTCTCATTGCTATGCATCTCCTAGATAGATCTTGAGTGATCGTAGGAATTTTTTGGAAATACTGCGTTCCCCAATAGTGGCATCCGAGCCAGGTCTATGTGTAGATGTGATACGTCTCCAACGTATCTATAATTTTTGATTGCTCCATGCTATATTATCTACTATTTGGGACATTATTGGGCTTTATTATCCACTTTTATATTATTTTTTGTACTAACCTATTAACCGGAGGCCCAGCCCAGAATTGCTATTTTTTGCCTATTTTAGGGTTTCGAAGAAAAGGAATATCAAACGGAGTCCAAACGGAATGAAACCTTCAGGAACGTGATTTTCTCGCCGAACATGATCCAGGAGACTTGGACCCTACGTCAAGAAACAAAGGAGGAGGCCACGAGGTAGGGGGCGCGCCTACCCCCCCCCCTCCCCAGGCGCGTCCTCCACCCTCGTGGGCCCCCTGTTGCTCCACCGACGTACTCCTTCCTCCTATATATACCTACGTACCCCCAAACGATCACATACGGAGCCAAAACCCTAATTCCACCGTCGCAACTTTCTGTATCCACGAGATCCCATCTTGGGGCCTGTTCCGGAGCTCCGCTGGAGGGGGCATCCATCACGGAGGGCTTCTACATCAACACCATAGCCTCTCCAATGAAGTGTGAGTAGTTTACCTCAGACCTTCGGGTCCATAGTTATTAGCTAGAAGGCTTCTTCTCTCTTTTTGGATCTCAATACAATGTTCTCGCCCTCTCTTGTGGAGATCTATTCGATGTAATCTTATTTTTGTGGTCTGTTTGTTGAGACCAATGAATTGTGGGTTTATGATCAAGATTATCTATGAACAATATTTGAATCTTCTCTGAATTCTTTTATGTATGATTGGTTATCTTTGCAAGTCCCTTCGAATTATCAGTTTGGTTTGTCCTACTAGATTGATCTTTCTTGCAATGGGAGAAGTGCTTAGTTTTGGGTTCAATCTTGCGATGTCCTTTCCCAGTAACAGCAGGGGCAGCAAGGCACGTATTGTATTGTTGCCATCGAGGATAACAAGATGGGTTTTTTATCATATTGCATGGATCTATCCCTCTACATCATGTCATCTTGCTTAAGGCGTTACTCTGTTTTCATGAACTTAATACTCTAGATGCATGCTGGATAGCGGTCGATGAGTGGAGTAATAGTAGTAGATGCAGGCAGGAGTCGGTCTACTTGTCTGGGGCGTGATGCCTATATACATGATCATACCAAGATATTCTCATAACTATGCTCAATTCTGTCAATTGCTCAACAGTAATTCGTTGACCCACCGTAAAATACTTATGCTCTTGAGAGAAGCCACTAGTGAAACCTATGGCCCCCGGGTCTATCTTCATCATATAAATCTTCCAATACTTAGTTATTTCCCTTGCTTTTTACTTTGCTTTATTTTACTTTGCATATCTATCATAAAAATACCAAAAATATTATCTTATCATATCAATCAGATCTCACTCTCGTAAGTGACCGTGAAGGGATTGACAACCCCTTATCGCGTTGGTTGCGAGGAGTTTTTTGTTTTGTGCAGGTACGAGGGACTCGCGCGTAGCCTCCTACTGGATTGATACCTTGGTTCTCAAAAACTAAGGGAAATACTTACGCTACTTTGCTGCATCACCCTTTCCTCTTCAAGGAAATCCAACGCAGTGCTCAAGAGGTAGCAGAGAAGATTTCTGGCGCCGTTTCCGGGGAGTCTACGCAAAAGTCAACATACCAAGTACCCATCACATACCCTTATCTCCCGCATTACATTATTATCCATTTGCCTCTTGTTTTCCTCTCCCCCACTTCACCCTTGCCGTTTTATTCGCCCTCTCTCTCTCTCTATCCTCCCTCTCTTTCTCTATTTGCCTCTTTTTGCCCGCTTGCTTTTTGTTTGCTTGTGTGTTAGTTTGCTTGCTTATCACGATGGCTCAAGATAACACTAAATTGTGTGACTTTACCAATACCAACAATATTGATTTTATTAGCACTCCAATTGCTCCTCTTACCGATGCTGAATCTTGTGAAATTAATGCTGCCTTGCTGAATCTTGTTATGAAAGATCCGTTTTCCGGTCTTCCTAGTGAAGATGCTGCTACCCATCTAAATAGCTTCGTTGATCTATGTGATATGCAAAATAAGAAAGATGTGGATAATGATATTGTTAAATTGAAGCTATTTCCTTTTTCTCTTAGAGATCGTGCTAAAGCTTGGTTTTCGTCTTTGCAGAAAAATAGTATTGATTCATGGAATAAGTGCAAAGATGCTTTTATCTCTAAGTATTTTCCTCCCGCTAAGATCATCTCCCCTAGAAACGATATTATGAATTTTAATCAACTTGATCATGAACATGTTGCACAAGCTTGGGAGAGGATGAAATTAATGATACGTAATTGCCCTACTCATGGTTTGAATTTGTGGATGATTATACAAAATTTTTATGCCTAATTGAATTTTGCTTCTAGAAATCTTTTAGATTCGGCCGCGGGAGGCACTTTTATGGAGATCACTTTAGGAGAATCTACTAAACTCCTAGATAATATTATGGTTAATTATTCTCAATGGCATACTGAAAGATCTACTAATAAAAAGGTGCATGCGATAGAAGAAATTAATGTTTTGAGTGGAAAGATGGATGAACTTATGAAATTATTTGCTAGTAAGAGTGTTTCTTCTGATCCGAATGATATGCCCTTGTCTACTTTTATTGAGAATAATAATGAATCTATGGATGTGAATTTTGTTGGTAGGAATAATTTTGGTAACAACGCGTATAGAGGAAATTTTAATCCTAGGCCTTATCCTAGTAATCCCTCTAATAATTATGGTAATTCCTACAACAATTCTTATGGAAATTATAATAAGATGCCCTCTGATTTTGAATCTAATATTAAATAATTTATTACTTTGCAAAAGAATTTCAATGCTTTGATTCAACAAAAATTGCTTAAGATTGATGAGTTGGCTAGGAATGTTGGTAGAATTTCTCTTGATGTTGATTCTTTGAAACTTAGATCTATTCCTCCTAAGCATGATATCAACGAGTCTCTCAAAGCCATGAGAATTTCCATTGATGAGTGCAAAGAAAGAACCGCTAGGATGCGTGCTAAGAAAGATGCCTTTATAAGAGCGTGTTCTTCTAGTTCCTATGAAAATAAAGGTGAAGATCTAAAAGTTATTGATGTGTCCCCTATTAAATCTTTGTTTTGCAATATGAATCTTGATAATGATGGGACTGAATATGATCCACCTTTACCTAGAAGGCGTTCAAAAAATTCGGAGTTCTTAGATCTTGATGCTAAAATTGATAAAAGTGGGATTGAAGAAATTAAAACCCTAGATGTTGCTAAACCCACTATTTTGGATTTAAATGAATTTAATTATGAAAATTTCTCTTTGATTGATTGTATTTCCTTGTTGCAATCTGTGCTAAATTCTCCTCATTCTTATAGTCAAAATAAAGCGTTTACTAAACATATCGTTGATGCCTTGATGCAATCTTATGAAGGAAAACTTGAGTTGGAAGTCTCTATCCCTAGAAAACTTTATGATGAGTGGGAACCAACTATTAGAATTAAAATTAAATATCATGAATGCTATGCTTTGTGTGATTTGGGTGCTAGTGTTTCCACGATTCCAAAGACTTTGTGTGATTTATTAGGTTTCTGTGATTTTGATGATTGCTCTCTAAACTTGCACCTTGCGGATTCCACTATTAAGAAACCTATGGGAAGAATTAATGATGTTCTTATTATTTCAAATAGGAATTATGTTCCCGTAGATTTTATCGTTCTTGATATATATTGCAATCCTTCATGTCCTATATTCTTGGTAGACCTTTCCTTAGAATGATTGGTGCAATTATTGATATGAAGGAAAGGAAATATTAGATTCCAATTTCCGTTAAGGAAAGGCATGGAACACTTTACTAGAAAGAAAATTAAATTACCTTATGAATCTATTATGAGAGCCACTTATGGATTGCCTACCAAAGATGGCAATACCTAGATCTATCCTTGCTTATTATGCCTAGCTAGGGTCGTTAAACGATAGCGCTTGTTGGGAGGCAACCCAATTTTATTTTTATTCCTTGCTTTTTGCTCCTGTTTAGTAATAAATAATTTATCTAGCCTCTGTTTAGGTCGTGTTTTTTTGTTTAATTAGTGGTTGTGCCAAGTAGAACCGTTGGGAAGACTTGGGGAAAGTCTTGTTAATCTTGCTGTAAAAAACAGAAACATTAGCACTCACGAGAACTGCTGCCATTTTTATTTGGAAAGTGATATTTAGTTAATTCTATTTTAAGATGATTAATAGATAAATTCCTCACGTCCAGAAATTTATTTTAGAATTTTTGGGGTTCCAGATCTTGCGCTAGCTACAGATTACTATAGACTGTTCTGTTTTTGACAGATTCTGTGTTTCGTGTGTTGTTTGCTTATTTTGATGAATCTATGGCTAGTAAAATAGTTTATAAACCATAGAGAAGTTGGAATACAGTAGGTTTAACACCAATATAAATAAAGAATGAGTTCATTACAGTACCTTGAATTGGTCTTTTGTTTTCTTTCGCTAACGGAGCTCACGAGATTTTCTACTTTGAGTTTTGTGTTGTGAAGTTTTCAAGTTTTGGGTAAAGATTTGATGGATTATGGAACAAGGAGTGGCAAGAGCCTAATATTGAGGATTCCCATGGCACCGCCAAGATAATATAAGGACACCTAAAAGCCAAAGCTTGGGGATGCCCCGGAAGGCATCCCCTCTTTCGTCTACTTCTATCGGTAACTTTACTTGGAGCTATATTTATATTCACCACATGATATGTGTTTTGCTTGGAGCGTATTGTATGATTTGAGTCTTTGCTTTTTAGTTTACCACAATCATCATTGATGTACACACCTTTTGAGAGAGCCATACATGATTTGGAATTTTTTAGAATACTCTATGTGCTTCGCTTATATCATTTGAGTTATATAGTTTTGCTCTAGTACTTCACTTATATTTTTTTAGAGCACGGTGGTGGATTTGTTTTATAGAAACTATTGATCTCTCATGCTTCACTTAGGTTATTTTGAGAGTCTTAAATAGCATGGTAATTTGCTTAAATATTCCTAATATACTTGGTATTCAAGAATAGTAAAAACTTTCTTATGAGTGTGTTGAATGCTATGAGAAGTTTGATACTTGGTAATTGTTTTGAGATATGAAGATGGTGATATTAAAGTTGTGCTAGTTGAGTAGTTGTGAATTTGAGAAATACTTGTGTTAAATTTTGTGATTCCCGTAGCATGGACATATGGAGAACCGTTATGTGATGAAGTCGGAGCATGATTTATTTTTTGACTGTCTTCCTTATGAGTGGCGATCGGGGACGAGCGATGGTCTTTTCCTACCAATCTACCCCCTAGGAGCATGCGCGTAGTACTTAGTTTCAATAGCTAATAAATTTTTGCAATAAGTATGTGAGTTCTTTATGACTAATGTTGAGTCCATGGATTATATGCACTTTTCTTCCTTCCACCATTGCTAGCCTCTCTAAATACCGCGCACCTGTCGCCGGTATCATACACCCACCATATACCTTCCTCAAAACAGCCACCATACCTACCTATTATGGCATTTCCATAGCCATCCCGAGATATACTGTCATGCAACTTTCCACCGTCCCGTTTATTATGAGACACTCCATCATTGTCATATTGCTTAGCATGATCATGTAGTTGACATCGTATTTGTGGAAAAGCCACCATTCATAATTCTTTCATACATGTCACTCTTGATTCATTGCATATCCAGGTACACCGCTGGGGGCATTCATATAGAGTCATATCTTGTTCTAAGTATCGAGTTGTAATTGTTGAGTTGTAAGAAAATAAAAGTGTGATGATCATCATTATTAGAACATTGTCCCAGTAAGGAAAGGATGATGCAGGCTATGATTCCCCAACAAGTCGGGATGAGACTCCGGACGAAAGAAAAGACGCCATAAAAAAAGAGAAAAGGCCCAAACAAAAAGAAAATGAGAGAAGGGACAATGTTACTATCCTTTACCACACTTGTGCTTCAAAGTAGCCCCATGATATTCATGATAGAGAGTCTCTCATTTCATCACTTTCATATACTAGTGGGAATTTTTCATTATAGAACTTGGCTCGTATATTCCAATGACGGGCTTCCTCAAAATGCCCTAGGTCTTTGTGAGCAAGCAAGTTGGATGCACACCCACTTAGTTTCTTTTGTTGATCTTTCATATACTTATAGCTCTAGTGCATCCGTTGCATGGCAATCCCTACTCACTCACATTGATATCTATTGATGGGCATCTCCATAGCCCGTTAATACGCCTAGTTGATGTGAGACTATCTTCCCCCTTTTTTCTTCTCCACAACCACCATTCTATTCCACATATAGTGCTATATCCATGGCTCACGCTCATGTATTGCGTGAAGATTGAAAATGTTTGAGAATGTCAGAAGTATGAAACAATTGCTTGGCTTGTCATCGGGGTTGTGCATGATTTAAATATTTTGTGTGGTGAAGATAGAGCATAGCCAGACTTTATGATTTTGTAGGGATAACTTTCTTTGGCCATGTTATTTTCAGAAGACATGATTGCTTTGTTAGTATGCTTGAAGTATTATTATTTTTATGTCAATATTAAACTTTTATCTTGAATCTTTTGGATCTGAATATTCATACCACAATTAAGAAGAATTACATTAAAATTATGCCAAGTAGCACTCCACATCAAAAATTATCCTTTTTATCATTTACCTACTCAAGGACGAGCAGGAATTAAGCTTGGGGATGCTTGATACGTCTCCAACGTATCTATAATTTTTTATTGCTCCATGATATATCATATACTGTTCTGTACATTATTGGGCTTTATTATCCACTTTTATATTATTTTTTGGACTAACCTATTAACCGAAGGCCCAGCCCAAAATTGCTATTTTTTGCCTATTTTAGGGTTTCGAAGAAAAGGAATATCAAACGGAGTCCAAACGGAATGAAACCTTCGGGAACGTGATTTTCTCACCGAACATGATCCAGGAGACTTGGACCCTACGTGAAGAAACAAAGGAGGAGCCCACAAGGTAGGGGGCGTGCCTACCCCCCTCCCCCCAGGCACGCCCTCCACCCTCGTGGGCCCCCTGTTGCTCCACCGACGTACTCCTTCCTCCTATATATACCTACGTACCCCAAACGATCAGATACGGAGTTAAAACCCTAATTCCACCGCCGCAACTTTCTGTATCCACGAGATCCCATCTTGGGGCCTGTTTCGGAGCTCCACCGGAGGGGGCATCCATCACGGAGGGCTTCTACATCAACACCATAGCCTCTCTGATGAAGTGTGAGTAGTTTACCTCAGACCTTTGGGTCCATAGTTATTAGCTAGATGGGTTCTTCTCTCTTGTGGAGATCTATTCGATGTAATCTTCTTTTTGCGGTGTGTTTGTTGAGACCGATGAATTGTGGGTTTATGATCAAGATTATCTATGAACAATATTTGAATCTCCTCTGAATTCTTTTATGTATGATTGGTTATCTTTGCAAGTCTCTTCGAATTATCAGTTTGGTTTGGCCTACTAGACTGATATTTCTTGCAATGGGAGAAGTGCTTAGCTTTGGGTTCAATCTTGCGGTGTCCTTTCCCAGTGACAGTAGGGGCAGCAAGGCACGTATTGTATTGTTTCCATCGAGGACAACAAGATGGTTTTTTTTATCATATTGCATGAATATATCCCTCTACATCATGTCATCTTGCTTAAGGCGTTACTCTATTTTCATGAACTTAATACTCTAGATGCATGCTGGATAGCGGTCGATGAGTGGAGTAATAGTAGTAGATGCAGGCAGGAGTCGGTCTACTTGTCGCGGACGTGATGCCTATGTACATGATCATACCTAGATATTCTCATAACTATGCTCAATTCTGTCAATTGCTCAACAGTAATTCGTTCACCCACCGTAAAATACTTATGCTCTTGAGAGAAGCCACTAGTGAAACCTTTGGCCCCCGGGTCTTTCTTCATCATATTAATCTTCCAATACTTAGTTATTTCCTTTGCTTTTTTACTTTGCTTTATTTTACTTTGCATATCTATCATAAAAATACCAAAAATATTACCTTATCATATCTATCAGATCTCACTCTCGTAAGTGACCGTGAAGGGATTGACAACCCCTTATCGCATTGGTCGCGAGGAGTTTTTTGTTTTGTGCAGGTACGAGGGACTCGCGCGTAGCCTCCTACTGGATTGATACCTTGGTTCTCAAAAACTGAGGGAAATACTTACGCTACTTTGCTGCATCACCCTTTCCTCTTGAACGAAATCCAACGTAGTGCTCAAGAGGTAGCAAGATGTTATATGCAAGAGTAGAATACAAAGGAGTTGCGGGCTTGGGTATATACATATTGCTTGCCGTCACTAGTTGTTTCTTGATTCGGAGGTATTGTTGGATGAAGCGGCCCGAACCGACATTACATGATCGCGTTCATGAGACTGGTTCTACTGACGTGCTTTGCACACAGGTGGCTGGCGGGTGTTAGTTTCTCCAACTTTAGTTGAATCGGATTCAATGAACATGGTTCTTTCTGAAGATCAAAAAGCAATCACTATACCACGTTGTGGTTTTGATGCGTAGGTAAGAACGGTTCTTGCTAGAAGCCCGTAGCAGCCATGTAAAACTTGCAACAACAAAGTAGAGGACGTCTAACTTGTTTTTGCAGGGCATGTTGTGATGTGACATACTCAAGACATGATGAGATACTGATAAGTCTCCATCGTATCTATAATTTTTTATTGTTCCATGCCAATATTCTACAACTTTCATAGACTTTTGGCAACTTTTCATACTATTTTTGGGACTAAAATATTGATCCAGTGCCCAGTGCTAGCTCCTGTTTGTTGCATGTTTTTTGTTTCACAGAAAATCCATATCAAACGGAGTCCAAACGGGATAAAAACTAGAAGAGATTTTTTTGAAATATATGTGATTTTTGGGAAGAAGAATCAACGCCAGACGATGCCCGAGGGGGCCACGAGGCAGGGGCCGCATCCAAGGGGGTCAGGCGCACCCTGGGCCCTCGTGGCCAGCCCATAAGGCAGTTGGTACCCTTCTTTCGTGGCAAGAAAGCTAATATCTGGATAAAAATCATGTCCAAATTTCAGCCAATCGGAGTTACGGATCTCCGGGGATATAAGAAACGGTGAAAGGACAGAATCTGGAATGCAGAAACAGAGAGAGACAGAGAGACAGATCCAATCTCGGAGGGGCTCTCGCCCCTCCCATGCCATGGAGGCCATGGACCAGAGGGGAAACCCTTCTCCCATCTAGGGAGAAGGTCAAGGAAGAATAAGAAGAAGGGGGGCCCTCTCCCCCTCTCTTTCGGTGGTGCCGGAACACCGCCAGGGCCATCATCGTCACCGCAATCTACACCAAAACCTTCGTCATCTTCACCAACATCTTCATCACCTTCCCCGATCTATCTAAAGTGGTCCACTCTCCCGCAACCCGCTGTACCCTCTACTTGAACATGGTGCTTTAATTCATATTATTATCCAATGATGTGTTGCCATCCTATGATGTCTGAGTAGATTTTCGTTGTCCTATCGGTAATTGGTGAATTGCTATGATTGGTTTAATTTTCTTGTGGTTATGTTGCTGTCCTTTGGTGCCCATCATATGAGCGCGCGCGTAGATCACACCATAGGGTTAGTTGTATGTTGATAGGACTATGTATTGGAGAGCAAGAGTGACAGAAGCTTCAACCTAGCATAGAAATTGATGCATACGGGATTGAAGGGGGGCCAATATATCTTAATGCTATGGTTGGGTTTTACCTTAATGAACGTTAGTAGTTGCGGATGCTTGCTAACAGTTCCAATCATAAGTGCATAGAATTCCAAGTCAGGGATGACATGCTAGCAGTGGCCTCTCCCACACAAAACTTGCTATCGGTCTAGTAAAGTAGTCAATTGCTTAGGGACAATTTCGCAACTCCTACCACCACTTTTCCACACTCGCTATGGTAACTTTATTGCTTCTTTACCTAAAACAACCCTAGTTTTTATTTTACGTGCTCTTTATATTCTTGCAAACCTATCCCGTTACACCTACAAAGTACTTCTAGTTTTATACTTGTTCTAGGTAAAGCGAACGTCAAGCGTGCGTAGAGTTGTATCGGTGGTCGGTAAAACTTGAGGGAATATTTGTTCTACCTTTAGCTCTTCGTTGGGTTCGACACTCTTACTTATCGAAAGAGGCTACAATTGATCCCCTATACTTGTGGGTTATCAAGACCTTTTTCTGGTGCCATTGCCGGGAGTTATAGCGTGGGGTGAATATTCTCGTGTATGCTTGTTTGCTTTATCACTAAGTAGTTTTTATATTGTGCTCTTGTTTAATATCTTTAGTTATGGGTAGAAAACGCAAAATACCAAAAAAATTAGTGGTACCTACTGAATCAATGGTTGAAGAACCACCCATAATCTATCACACTACTAAAGCTTTTTACTTGGATCATCTTCGATCCCTATGTGCTCAGGCTGAAACCCCAACTAGCTTAGTTGAGGGCAAATCTTTTGATGAGCATGCTTGTTATGTGCGACACCGCATATCTGAAAAAGGGAAACTTTTACTAGATCAAATTCACCATTTGCAGTGCTATGCTTGGAATTTATGTGAAATATATGATTGTACTTGTTGTTCTAAAGACCCTAAGAAACACCTTCCTTAACAATGTGGGTTTAGTGATAATGGAATTGTATCTTCGTATACTAAGGTTGTTTATAATTACTATGATGTTCAACAAATTGAAGAATTTGTTGCTTTTAGGGGTACTTGTGAAATTGCTTCTTTTATTGAAGAGTGTGATAGTACTCTCTACAAATCAGAAAATTTTGCCATACTTAAATATTGCTATGATAATTATGCTTCTAATCCTTATATTAAACCATATATTGAGGACTCCTCCGCTGTCCAAGAAGAGACTAATATTTTGCAGGAGTCTATGGAAGAAGAAATTAATGACATTGTGAGCTCATTGGATGAAAAAGATGAGGAGGAGAGCGAAGAACAAAAGGAGGAAGATCGGATTGATCACCCATTCCCACCATCTAATGAGACTAACTCTTTATCCCATACATTGTTTAATTTCCCTTTGAATCCACCGAAGGATGAATGCTATGATGATTGTTATGATCCCGTTGATTCTTTTGAAATATCCCTTTTTGATGATGCTTGCTATGCTTGTGGCCAAGATGCCAATATGAATTATTCTTATGGAGATGAACTCGCTATAGTTCCGTATGTTAAACATGAAATTGTTGCTATTGCACCCATGCATGATAGTCCTATTATCTTTTTAAATTCTCCCGACTACACTATATCGAAGAAGTTTGCACTTATTAAGGATTATATTGATGGGTTGCCTTTTACCATTGCACATGATAATTTTGATGACTATAATATGCATGTGCTTGCTGCTCCTACTTGCAATTATTATGAGAGAGGAACTACATCTCCGCCACTTTTTGTTTCCAACACGATAGAATTGTAAGAAGCTGCTTATGTTATGTATTGGCCTTTACTTGATGTGCATGAATCGTTCTTGTATGACATGCCGATGCATAGGAAGAGAGTTAGACTTCATCATTGCTTGATATATGCTACTTTGTGCTCACTACTAAATTACAAATCATTGTTGATTCAAATTGGCTTTGATATACCTTGGGATCCGGGTGGATTCATTACTTGAGCACTTTATGCCTAGCTTAATGGCTTTAAAGAAAGCGCTGCCAGGGAGACAACCTAGAAGTTTTAGAGAGTCATTTATTTCTGTTGAGTACTTTTATAAAGTTTAAAAGCAAAAAAATAAAGAGGGGAACCCAAAACTTTTCAAAAAGGAAAGTGAAAGTGAGAGAGACAAGCATTGTTGAAGTGGGGGAGCTCCTTGAACTTTGTTCATGCTCACGGAAACTTTGTGAATCTTGATTACAGAAATTTTTTAACAAAAATAATTATCCCCTTGTACAATTCCATTGTATTATAAAAATAATGTGCCAAGATTTTCCTTTAGGATGTTTACATTGCTTGTTGGTTTGTGTGGTGCAAAACAGAAACTTTTGCTGTAGTGCGCAATTTTACATTTTTTACTGGAATGTCAAACGGTTCCGAAACTTTTTGCACTGTCTTTCTATACAAATTTTTTATTTTTCATAATTATTCCGGAATTTTTGGAGTACAAGAGGTATGGTGAATGTTCAGATTATTACAGACTGTCCTGTTTAAGACAGATTCTGTTTTTTGATGCATAGTTTGCTTGTTTTGATGAAACTATCGATTTCTATCAGTGGATTTAGCCATGGAAAATTTATATTACAGTAGATACAATGAAAAAATAAAATATTAATTGGTTTGCAGCAGTACTTAGAGTAGTGATTTGCTTTATTATACTAACGGATCTTACCGAGCTTTATGTTGAGTTTTGTGTGGATGAAGTGTTCCAAGAACGAGGAGGTCTCGATGTGAGGAGAAGGAGGAGAGGCAGGATCTCAAGCTTGGGGATGCCCAAGGCACCCCAAGTAAATATTCAAGGAGACTCAAGCGTCTAAGCTTGGGGATGTCCCGGAAGGCATCCCATCTTTCTTCAACAAGTATCAGTATGTTTTCGGATTCGCTTCGTTCATGTGACATATGCTAATCTTGGAGCGTCTTTTGCATTTAGTTTTCATTTTTGGTTATGCACCATGCTGGTATGAGATAGTCCATGGTTGATTTATAGAATTCTCATTGCACTTCACTTATATCTTTTGAGTATGGCTTTATAGAATGCTTCATGTGCTTCACTTATATCTTTTGAAGTTTGGATTGCCTGTTTCTCTTCACATAGAAAACCGCCATTTGTAGAATGCTCTTTTGCTTCACTTATATTTGTTAGAGAGTGGGCCTATCTTTTGTAGAAATAATTAAACTCTCTTGGTTCACTTATATCTATTTAGAGAGATGACAGGAATTGGTCATTCACATGGTTAATCATAAAATCCTACATAAAACTTGTAGATCACTAAATATGATATGTTTGATTACTTGCAATAGTTTTTGCGATATAAAGATGGTGATATTAGAGTCATGCTAGTGGGTAGTTGTGGATTGTAGAAATACTTGTGTTGAAGTTTGTGATTCCCGTAGCATGAACGTATGGTGAACCATTATGTGATGAAGTCGGAGCATGATTTATTTATTGATTGTCTTCCTTATGAGTGGCGGTCGAGGACGAGTGATGGTCTTTTCCTACCAATCTATCCCCCTAGGAGCATGCGCGTAGTACTTTGTTTCGATAGCTAATAGACTTTCGCAATAAGTATGTGAGGTCTTTATTACTAATGTTGCACTAGTAGAAAACGGAGCTTTAGCGCCGGTTCGTAAGGGCCTTTAGTGCCGGTTCCATAACCGGCACTAAAGGGTGGGCACTAAAGCCCCCCCCCCCCTTTAGTACCGGTTCGGCACGAACCGGCGCTAAAGTGCCACCACGTGGCGTGAGCTCGCGCCCTGGTATGGGGGACCTTTAGTACCGGTTGGTGTTACCAACCGGTACTAAAGGTTTTTTTTTGATTTTTTTTGAAAATTTTGGAAAAAAATTGATTTTTTTTTCGATTTTAAAATTTTCTGAATTATTTGATGATTTAGTCTCTAATCACCTCTCTTAACTGCTCAAGTGTGGATCACTCATTCCAAATCGCCTGACTTCCCGGCCGGTCACCCATCCTCTCACTCCCCTAGCCTGAGCACGCTTAACTTCGGAGTTCTATTCCCCCTACATTCCAAGTCTGCACTTGTTGTTTTCCTGACAAATGTAAGCTGTCAATCCTATTAACCCTCAGTAGTTTAGCTTGAGCATTAGGTCACACGTTTCACCATTTGAGTTTGAAACTATTATTCTAAAAAACAACAATTATTTAGTAACACTAATATTTGTTGAATAAGTTTGACCATAGTTTGACCACAGTTTGACCATAGTTTGACCAGATTTGACCAAAATTTTAAAAATTGAAATAATTATTTAGTAACACTAATATTCTTGAATAATTATGTAGTAACATTAATACTTCTTGAATAAGTAGTTTGACCAGATTTAACCAAATTTTTTTAAAAAAATTGAAATTTGACCATATCTTTTTTTCATTTTGGAATTTGAGGATTCTAAAAAATTGCAAACAAGCCATAGGCCGTCTCCATCGGATGCGGATTTTCGTGCTGAATTTTTTATATATTATACGTTTTTTCCGACATCGTATGCAAAAGTTATAGCCGTTTTGCATTTTCCCTACACTTTTTGCAAAACATGTCCAAATTTAAGTTTTCAAATTTTCCTAACTAGTAGATGTAGTAATATAACTACCTCTTGAAGGATTTTATCTTTTGAAGTTTTTATCATTTTCTTTTGATTTTTTCAGAACTGAAATGGCGACTCGCGAGGGGGGGGGGTAGAGTTTGAAAATTGCCCTATAGTGCTAGTTTGTGTCACAAACCGGTACTATAGGTCAGACCCCTTTAGTACCGGTTCGTTGCACAAACCGGTACTAAAGGTTAGACCTTTAGTACCGGTTTGTGACACGCCCCGGTACTAAAGGTGATCGTGGGGCCCCGGCCTGACGCCAGCCTGCCATCACCCCTTTAGTACCGGTTCGTGGCACGAACCGGTACTAAAGGTTCAACACGAACCGGCATTAATGCATAGCCGTTCGAACCGGCACTAATGGTACCATTAGTACCGGGCTAAAATCAAACCGGCATTAATGTGTCTCACATTAGGTCCTTTTTCTACTAGTGTTGAGTCCATGGATCATACGCACTCTCACCCTTCCATCATTGCTAGCCTCTTCGATACCGTGCATTGCCCTTTCTCACCTCGAGAGTTGGTGCAAACTTCGCCGGTGCATCCAAACCCCATGATACAATACACTCTATCACACATAAGCCTCCTTATATCTTCCTCAAAACAGCCACCATACCTACCTATCATGGCATTTCCATAGCCATTCCGAGATATATTGCCATGCAACTTCCATCATCATCATATACATGAGTTGAGCATTCATTGTCATATTGCTTTGCATGATCGTAAGATAGCTAGCACGATATTTTCATGGCTTGTCCGTTTTTTGATATCTTTGCTATGCT
Source organism: Triticum dicoccoides (assembly GCF_002162155.2). Classification (NCBI taxonomy): domain Eukaryota; kingdom Viridiplantae; phylum Streptophyta; class Magnoliopsida; order Poales; family Poaceae; genus Triticum; species Triticum dicoccoides. The sequence goes on along the minus strand of NC_041380.1, from coordinate 376,548,316 downwards.
AGATCATTGCACATCCTGGTACACTGCCGGAGGCATTCATATAGAGTCATACATTTGTTCTAGTATCGAGTTGTAATATTGAGTTGTAAGTAAATAAAAGTGTGATGACCATCATTATTAGAACATTGTCCCATGTGTGGTTATCAAAATAAAAGTGGCCAGAGAAGCCCCCCCCCCAAAAAGGGAGAGAGGCCAAAGAAGCCTACAAAAAAAGAAAAAAAAAGAGAAGAAGAAAAATGAGAGAAAAGAGAGAATACACAATGTTACTATCCTTTTACCACACTTGTGCTTCATAGTAGCACCATGTTCTTCATATAGAGTGTCACACCCACGATGCGGCTATATCTCCCACATGTCGGAGCACGACTTAGAAGCATAACTGCATTGTAGGCAATGTCGCAAGAGGGGTAATCTTTACACATCCCATGTACTGAATAAGGAAAGAGGTACATAGTTGGCTTACAATCGCCATGTCACACAATACATAAATATAGCATTACAATCATCCAGATACACTCAAGGTCCGACTACGGAACCAAATGTAGCGACCAAACCTCAAACAGTCTGATCTCTGTGCTCAGGTGTCATCCCTGGATCAGTAATGCTGACACCACACAGTACTCGGAGGATTTATAACAAAGTAGCAATCACACACTTATTACATCGAGTGTCTCAATACAGAACTTATTACAATAAATATGGCTTAAGGCCATCTAATAACTATAACAGCGGAAGGCTTGGAAGATAAGTGAGTCCATCAACTCCAACGGCATCACTGAGTATAGAACCACGACCTATAATTCCTTAATCGTCGTCTGAAAAGTCTGCAACATTAACGTTGCAGCCCGAAACGGGTCAGCACATGGAATATGCTGGCAAAGTAACACATAGAGAGTAATGGTATGAAACAGCTATACTATATGCATATTTGGCTGGTGGAAAGCTCTATGGTTACAGTTTTGCGAAAAGCCAATTTTTTCCCTACTGCAAAGGAATAAGTTTTATTTAACTATCATGGTAGTTGTTAAACATTGAGAATGGTTGACAGCATCCTCAATCCCAATTAAGCATCATCATTAAACAAAACCCAACAAAATTAATTTTTAGAGTAACATGTTCAGATTCACATGATAATCCAAGTACTAGATACTCAAGCTGTCCATAACCGGGGACACGGCTAACCATGATTAGTTTATACACTCTGCAGAGGTTTGCACACTTTTCCCCACAAGACTCGATCGCCTCTGTTTGGTTTCTCGCACTACATGGTGTTTGAGAAACGGATGACCGAGACATAGTCTTTCAGAAGCGCTAGCACCTTACGATGGATAGACCGTTACACCTACTTTCCCCTACATCTGCTAGTCTACCCTGTAAGAGTTCGCACGACTTAATCAACTATGCTAGAGCCCATAATAGCTTGTGGCTGCACACGGAAGTTTCTAGTATGAAAAATCTCATGATCCCTTTGGGCCTGGGTGGCGGTCCATAAAGAAAAACAGGCAATCCTGGAATACCCAGGTACCTCAATCCACCCAGATGTGTGTTTAAGTTGCCACCTTAGATAAACCATTAATTAACAAACTCACATCTGTCATGGATATCACTCACCCAATCCACGTCTACTAGCATAGCATGGCATAATAGGCAAACGTAGAAGTAACTCCCAAAGGTTTGATAATATAACAGGTAATAGGTACTACCTCAACTACTTCCCATCCCACAATTTAATTAGATCCTAATCATGCAATGTTTGAGGATTGATCTAATGCAATAAAACTGGGTAGTAGGAGGTATGATCAAAGTGTTACTTGCCTTGCTGATGATCCGCAAACCCTAGAGATTCGAAGTAACAGGCGGCGCACTGTAGGTATTCTATCGCATACAAACAAACAAGCATACAATAAGTATTCATCTAATGCACGAGTAAAACTCAAATAAGACTAACCAGAAGGTTCAACTTAAGAACTCCGGTTTGCAAAAAGAATCAAATCAAACGAAGCAACGAAAGTCAAACGGCAAAAGAAACAACTTCGTTTACTATTCTGGATCTAGGGCAATTTTTACAGTGGCAAAAACTTGTTTAAGTTGGTTAAACGGATAGAGGGTTTCGAGACCAAACTCCAGGCGCTTGAATCGCCTGATTCCGATAAACGAGCGAAAAGTTATACTAAAACGAAAATCGGATCAGGAATCACGATCAGAAAAATCGCGGATTTAATCCGAGAAAAAGAAAAATGACGAACATTCGCTAGAACGAACGAACGGACGAAAGCTCACTAAATAAATAAACCGAAAAAACCGATCTATTTAAAAAAAACGAAACAAAAAAATATAAAAACCGCGACTTTTTTAAAATAAAAAAAACTGGTGGCGAAAACGAGGTTGACCTCGGGCGGCGGGTCCGGCGGCGGCGGCGGTGGCTGATTAGGGTTTCGGGCGCGGTGGGCTGGCGGCTCTGGTCAGGCGGCTTATAAAGGCTGCCCCCGGGCGGAGTCCCGCTCGGGTACGGCCCAAAGTCGGTTCGAGTTTTTTATTTAAATTATTCCGCACAGAAAAACAAATAAAAGAAATACTAAACGGGCTCCAAAAATCCTGAAATAAATTTTCCCGGGCTTCTAAAATCAAGCCGCACAAGGTGAACATTTATTTGGGGCCTAAATGCAATTTTGAAAAACGCATATTTTCCTAAATTCAAATAAAATATCGAAAAACTCCGAAATAAAATCTTATTTGATTTTATTATTAAATCCTCAATATTTATTTATTTTGGGAAAGTCATTTTATTCCCTCTCTCGTTTTTTTGTAATAGAAATAATTGATGACAAAATAATTAAAATCAAATGATCCTATTATCAAAATTTGAGAAAACTCAAATATGAAAATAACGAAATCCCCAACTCTCTTCGTGGGTCCTTGAGTTGCGTAGAATTTCTAGGATCAAAACCAAAAGCAAATAAATTATGATATGCAATGATGATCTAATGTATAATATTCTAAATTGAAAATTTGGGATGTTACAAACCTACCCCCCTTAAGATGAATCTCGCCCTCGAGATTCGGGTTGGCTAGAAAATACGTGAGGGTGGTCCTTGAGCAAATCTTCCTCTCGCTCCCAGGTGGCTTCATCCTCCGTGTGCTGGCTCCATTGAACCTTGCAAAACTTGATAACCTTGCTGCGGGTGACTCGACTGGCATACTCTAGAATCTTAATTGGTTTCTCCTCATAGGTCAAATCGTTCTCCAACTGAATTGCTTCCAATGGCACTGTGTCTCTCAAGGGTATGTCAGCCATCTTCGCGTGGCACTTCTTCAACTGAGAAATGTGGAACACATCATGAACTCCTGACAATCCTTCAGGCAATTCCAACTTGTAGGCCACTTCTCCCATACGTTCCAATACTCGGTATGGTCCTACAAATCGTGGCGCTAACTTTCCTTTAACACCAAAGCGATTTGTTCCCCGAAGTGGGGATACTCGTAGATAAGCTCTATCTCCAAATTCGTAAATGGTCTCCTTGCGTTTAGAATCTGCATAACTCTTCTGTCTGGACTGGGCTACCTTGAGCCTATCGCGAATCAATTTCACCTTATGTTCAGACTCCTTAATCAAGTCAGGTCCAAACAACTGGCGGTCTCCAACTTCATCCCACGTCAATGGTGTCCTGCACCTCCTTCCGTACAAGGCTTCGAAAGGGGCCATCTTTAAACTGGATTGATAGCTGTTGTTGTAAGAGAACTCTGCATACAGCAAATTCTCGTCCCAACTAGATCCATAATCTAGCGCACAAGCTCTCAGCATGTCCTCCAAAATCTGATTGACTCTCTCGGTCTGTCCATCTGTCTATGGATGAAAAGATGTGCTGCACTCTAGCCTGGTACCCAAAGTTTCGTGCAACTGATTCCAGAACTTTGAGGTAAACTGGGTTCCTCTGTCTGATACTATACTCCTCGGAACTCCATGTAAGCATACAATCCTGGTCATGTATATCTTTGCCAACTTAGCACTGGTGTAAGTGGTCTTTACCGGGATGAAATGAGCTACTTTCATCAACCGATCAACTACAACCCAAATCGAGTCATGGCCTGAACGAGTCCTGGGTAATCCCGTGATAAAATCCATGCCTAACTTATCCCACTTTCATTCGGGTATTGGCAATGGCTGTAGCAATCCTGCTGGCTTCTGATGCTCTGCCTTAACTCCCTGACATACAACACAAACTGCTACATACTCCGCAATATCTTCTTCATTCCGGTCCACCAGAAAATATCCTTCAAATCCAAATACATCTTGGTATTTCCTGGGTGAATCGAATATGGTGAATCGTGTGCCTCTTGCAGAATCAACTTCCTGATCTCCGGGTCATTGGGCACATAAACAAGGTCTTCAAACCATAGGGTGTCGTGCTCATCCTCACGAAATCCTTTAGCCTTTCCTTCGCTCATTTTCTCCTTTATAGAGGCAATCTCCTTGTCAGTCTTCTGAGCTTCTCTGATTCTATCCATCAAAGTTAACTGAATCTCCAATGCTGCTACATAGCCTCTCGGAACTATTTCCAACCATAGTTCACGAAGATTTTCGGCTAACTCCCTTGGTATTTCTCCCGTCATTAGTGTATTGACATGGCTTTTGCGACTTAATGCGTCAGCTACTACATTAGCTTTTCCGGGATGGTAATGCAATCTCATATCATAATCCTTGATGAGCTCCAACCATCTCCTTTGTCTGAGGTTCAACTCCTTCTGCATGAAAATGTACTTCAAACTCTTGTGATCCGTGTATACCTCACAATGATTTCCAATGAGGAAATGTCTCCAAGTCTTCAGTGCATGCACTACGACTGCTAACTCCAAATCATGTGTAGCATAATTCAACTCGTGAGGTTTAAGCTGTCTTGAGGCATATGAAACAACTCTCCCTTCCTGCATAAGCACTGCTCCAAGTCCTCGACGTGAAGCGTCGCAGTACACCTCATAATCCTTGGTCTGGTATGGCAAAATCAACACGGGTGAAGTAACCAAGCGTTTCTTCATCTCCTGGAAAGTAGCCTCACACTCCTCGGTCCATATGAACTTGGTATCCTTTTTCAACAACTCTGTCATAGGCTTCGCAATCTTTGAGAAATTCTCAATGAATCTCCGGTAGTATCCTGCGAGTCCAAGGAAACTCTGGATCTCTCCAACTGTTGTTGGTGCCTCCCACTTGGTCACGGTATCAACTTTAGTGGGATCTACTGATATACCTTCTCCGGATATAACGTGTCCGAGGAATCCTACTTCCTTCAACCAAAACTCACATTTGCTGAACTTGGCATACAACTGATGTTCTCTGAGCTTCTCAAGTACCAATCGCAAATGTTCCTTATGCTCCTCTTCACTTTTCGAGTAAACCAGAATATCATCAATGAACACCACGACGAACTTATCCAAGAACTCCATAAACACTTTGTTCATCATGTTCATAAAATAGGCAGGTGCGTTAGTCAGACCAAATGACATAACGGTATACTCATACAGCCCATACCTGGTGGTAAAAGTTGTCTTAGGTATATCCTGTTCTCGAATCTTCAACTGGTGGTATCCTAATCGCAGATCGATCTTGGAAAATACCTTAGCTCCTTGCAATAGATCAAATAGATCATTGATCATTGGTAGTGGGTACTTGTTCTTGATGGTTACTTCATTCAATCCTCGATAATCAACAACCATCCTTAACGATCCATCCTTTTTCTCCACTAGAAGTACTGGTGATCCCCAAGGCGACGAACTTGGGCGAATGTAACCTTTATCCAGTAACTCCTTAATCTACTTCTTAATCTCCACCAAATCCTTTGCAGGCATCCTGTATGGTCTCTTTGATATTGGCCCTGTGCCTGGCAATAGCTTAATCAAAAACTCAATATCTCTATCCGGTGGCATGCCTGGCAACCCTTCTGGAAATACTTCAGGGAAATCCCTTACCACTGGTACCTTCTCCTGCACAACTCCTGTTAAACAATTTACTTGAGTCCCTTTTGGCACATGTCGGGATACATACTTGATCCTTCTCCCTTCTGGGGTAGTAAGCAAAATTGTCTTACTGGCGCAATAAATGTTTCCTCCATACATCGACAGCCAATCCATACTCAGAATTACATCCAATCCTTGTGATTCCAAAATGATTAAATCCGAGGGAAACACATGCCTACCTATACTCAATGGCACTTGAAAACATCCTTGACTGGCCATATACTCCGCTCCTGGTGAGCTTACTAGCATAGGTGTTCTAAGAACCTTAGTGGGCAAGTTATACTTATCCACAAATCCCCTTGATATGTATGAATGCGATGCACCAGTATCAAAAAGAACGAGTGAAGTAATTGACTTAACCAAAAACTTACCGATTACGGCATCCGGCTGCTCTTCAACCTCCTCCACGTTAACGTGGTTCACCTGTTCCCTGTTGAAAGGGTTCGGCTTCTTCCTAGAGCTTCCATTGCCATTCTGGCCTTCAGGACATTCATTGGCATAATGTCCGGTCTTCTGGCACTTAAAGCAAGTGACTTGGCTCAGGTCCTTCTTGGCTGGGGTTGATGGGTTGGTACGGTTCTGGCCGTTGCTTCCTCCATTGCCATTACCATTCTTGGTGTCGTTGTGATTGTGCGAGCTACCGCCTCCATGGGTATGCTGAAAATGTCCTCCTGGTCTAGGGGTAAAACGTGGCTTCTGCTGAGCTCCAGAATTATACTTCCCTTGTCCATACTTCCTCTTGCGGTTCTCAATTTGCTGCTGCTTGCCTTCAATCATAAGAGCATAGTCTACCAACTCCTGGTAGTTGTTGAAGGTGGCTACCATCAACTGCATGCTCAACTCATCATTCAGTCCTTACAGAAACTTCTCCTTAGCTGCATCCGTAGCAACATCATCTGGGGCATAACATGCTAATTTACTAAAGTCCTCCACATACTGGCCAACTGTTCGTCCTCCTTGGCGCAAGTTGCGAAACTCACGCTTCTTCATGGCCATAGCTCCTGCTGAAACATGGGCAGTACGAAAAGCCTGCTGAAACTAGTCCCAAGTGACAGTGTCGACAGGGAAAGTGGCTGTGAAATTCTCCCACCATGATGCTGCGGGTCCTTCAAGCCGATGTGCGGAAAACTTCACCTTCTCCGCATCTGTGCATCCTGCTGTGGTCAACTCTCTAGCTGTCTTGTGGAGCCAATCATCTGCTACTATCGGCTCGGTGCTACTGGAAAACACCGATAGATTCAGCCTAAGAAAACTGGCTAAGTGATCAACAGGTGGTGGTGGTGGTAGTCGGTTGTTGTTGTTGTTCCCCTGATTCTGATTCTGAACTAGCAACTGCATCAATGTGTTCTGCTGCTAGATCAACCGGGTGAGCTCCGGTGGAAAGGTAAATCCGGGGTCACATCTCGGAGGCATCTGAGGCTTTAGAAAAGATGAGAGTTTAGAATAGAGGGGGTCTAAAGAGAAAACACTACCCATATGCACATGAGGCAAAAGCAAACAATTCACTTCATTCATTCAATCAAACAAGGGCATACAATCGATCTAACTATGCAAAAGTGCTAGTGTATTTACATGGTGGAATACTACTACTAATGAGGTGGTCTACTAGGAATATTCTTCAGTTGCAGACTCCATAATATCTGCTCCGGCTTCATCAACATAGTCATCATCGCTGTTATCTGGGTCCAAGTCGGTGTCGTCGAGGATGATGTAGTCTTCTGGACGAATCTCCTTGGGTTCTTCATCTTCATCTACTGGTGTAGGGCCTCCCATAAATATCCCGATCTTCTTGATCAGATCGTCATTCTTCTCCACCAATACTTCAATTTCTTCTTCATAATCTTCATGTGTAGCCTTGAGTTCTTCCTCCAGTTCCTTGATTCTTGTCCTTGCCTTCTTCACGTCTATCATGTCGGCACAGATCTGGTTCTCCTGTCGTTGAATGTGCTGGTTTAACTCCTGGATAAAAGCTGCAACTGATCTATCCTTTCTGGTGCTGATCATCTCCCAGTGCTCATCTCGGCGCCCACAAATCTGGTAGATAGTATCCTTGACATCATTGTAGTAGACTTCTCCAATGCGTCCCATGGCGATGTGAGCTGCCATGCTCTTTCCTAGACTCCAAGTTGGTGCATCAAAAGAAAACTCTATGGGCTCAGTGACTGGCATGAACGTCCTTCATGGAACTTGAACTTGAATCATCCAGCACTCTTCTTCAGGTAAAGTGGCGTTGTAGGTTCCGGTGAAGCTTGGTACTCCTATGTTCAGGTATCTAGTGACTTCCTTCAAGTGGCGTCCAAAGGGTGTATCGCCATCCGGTTGCGTGAACTTGTTCCTTGCATCCGCCATCCTAAAGAGTAGAAAAGATGAGAGGTCAGAAGAGAAGAGAGTGAATAGTGATCTAGGTCTTTAGCTTAGTGGTCGTGTCCTACAGTCAGCGTGTGCCCTGATAACATCTCTGTAGCGACCAGACCTCAAACAGTCTGATATCTGTGCTCAGGTGTCATCCCTGGATCAGTAATGCTGACACCACACAGTACTCGGAGGATTTATAACAAAGTAGCAATCACACACTTATTACATCGAGTGTCTCAATACAGAACTTATTACAATAAATATGGCTTAAGGCCATCTAATAACTATAACAGCGGAATGCTTGGAAGATAAGTGAGTCCATCAACTCCAACGGCATCACTGAGTATAGAACCATGACCTAAAACTCCTTAATCATCGTCTGAAAAGTCTGCAACATTAACGTTGCAGCCTGAAACGGGTCAGCACATGGAATATGCTGGCAAAGTAACACATAGAGAGTAATGGTATGAAACAGCTATACTATATGCATATTTGGCTGGTGGAAAGCTCTATGGTTACAGTTTTGCGAATAGCCAATTTTTCCCTACTGCAAAGGAATAAGTTTTATTTAACTATCATGGTAGTTGTTAAACATTGAGAATGGTTGATAGCATCCTCAATCCCAATTAAGCATCATCATTAAACAAAACCCACCAAAATTAATTTTTAGAGTAACATGTTGAGATTCACATGATAATCCAAGTACTAGATACTCAAGCTGTCCATAACTGGGGACACGGCTAACCATGATTAGTTTATACACTCTGCAGAGGTTTGCGCACTTTTCTCCACAAGACTCGATCGCCTCCTTTGGTTTCTCGCACTACATGTTGTTTGAGAAACGGATGACCGAGACATAGTCTTTCAGAAGCGCTAGCACCTTACGATGGATAGACCGTTACACCTACTTTCCCCTACATCTGCTAGTCTACCCTGTAAGAGTTCGCATGACTTAATCAACTATGCTAGAGCCCATAATAGCTTGTGGCTGCACACGGAAGTTTCTAGTATGAAAAATCTCATGATCCCTTTGGGCCTGGGTGGCGGTCCATAAAGAAAAACAGGCAATCCTGGAATACCCATGTACCTCAATCCACCCAGATGTGTGTTTAAGTTGCCACCTTAGATAAACTATTAATTAACAAACTCACATCTGTCATGGATATCACTCACCCAATCCACGTCTACTAGCATAGCATGGCATAATAGGCAAACGTAGAAGTAACTCCCAAAGGTTTGATAATATAACAGGTAATAGGTACTACCTCAACTACTTCCCATCGCACAATTTAATTAGATCCTAATCATGCAATGTTTGAGGATTGATCTAATGCAATAAAACTGGGTAATAGGAGGTATAATCAAAGTGTTAATTGCCTTGCTGATGATCCACGAAACCTAGAGAATCGAAGTAACAGGCGGCGCACTCTGGGTATTCTATCGTAGACAAACAAACGAGCATACAATAAGTATTCATCTAATGCACGGGTAAAACTCAAATAAGAGATCTAACCAGAAGGTTCAACTTAAGAACTCCGGTTTGCAAAAAGAATCAAATCAAAAGAAGCAACGAAAGTCAAACGGCAAAAGAAACAAGCTTTGTTTACTATTCTGGATCTAGGGCAATTTTTACAGTGGCAAAAACTTGTTTAAGTTGGTTAAACGGATAGAGGGTTTCGAGACGAAACTCCAGGCGCTTGAATCGCTTGATTCCGATAAACGAGCGAAAAGTTATACTAAAACGAAAATCGGATCAGGAATCGCGATCAGAAAAATCGCGGATTTAATCCGAGAAAAAGAAAAACGACGAACGTTCGCTAGAACGAACGAACGAACGAACGCTCGCTAAATAAATAAACCGGAAAAACCGATCTACTTAAAAAAACGAAACCAAAAAAAAATATAAACCGCGACTTTTTTGTTTCTTTTTTCCTTTTAAAAAAATGGGCGGTGAAAACGAGGTTGACCTCGGGCGGCGGGTCCGGCGGCGGTGGCTGATTAGGGTTTCGGGCGCGGTGGGATGGCGGCTCGGGTCGGGCGGCTTATAAAGGCTGCCCCCGGGCGGAGTCCCGCTCGGGTACGGCCCAAAGTCGGTTCACGTTTTTTTAAATTATTCCGCGCAGAAAAACAAATAAAAGAAATACTAAACAGACTCCAAAAATCCCGAAATAAATTTTCCCGGGCTTCTAAAATCAAGCCGCACAAGGTGAACATTTATTTGGGGCCTAAATGCAATTTTGAAAAACACACATTTTTCCTAAATTCAAATAAAATATCAAAAACTCTGAAATAAAATCTTATTTGATTTTATTATTAAATCCTCAATACTTATTTATTTTGGGAAATTCATTTTATTCCATCTCTCGTATTTTTGTAATAGAAATAATTGATGACAAAATAATTAAAATCAAATGATCCTATTCTCAAAATTTGAGAAAACTCAAATATGAAAATAACGAAATCCCCAACTCTCTCCGTGGGTCCTTGTGTTGCGTAGAATTTCTAGGATCAAAACCAAAAGCAAATAAATTATGATATGCAATGATGATCTAATGTATAACATTCCAAATTGAAAATTTGGGATGTTACACCAAAATAAAGACAACCCCAAATGCATATGTCCCCGATCACCCCAACTAGGCTCCACTACTGATCGTCTGGAAAAGAAACGTAGTATCATCCTGAGTCCTCATCGAACTCCCACTTGAGCTCAGTCACATCTCCTGGAATGGTATCATCGGTCCCTGCATCTGGTTTTTTAAAGTAATCTGTGAGTCACGGGGACTCAGCAATCTCACACCCTCGTGATCAAGACTATTTAAGCTTATAGGTAGGGGAAAAAGGTATGAGGTGGAGCTGTAGCAAGCACTAGCATATATGGTGGCTAACATACGCAAATGAGAGCGAGAAGAGAAAAGCAAGGCATGGTCGAGAATCTATGATCAAGAAGTGATCCTAGAACAACCTACGTTCAAGCATAACACGAGACCGTGTTCCCTTCCCAGACTCCGCCGAAAAGAGACCATCATGGCCACACACTCTGTTGATTCATTTTAATTAAGTTAAGTTCAGGTTTTCTACAACCGGACATTAACAAATTCCCATCTGCCCATAACCGCGGGCACAACTTTCGAAAGTTCAAATCCCTGCAGGGGTGTCCCAACTTAGCCCATCACAAGCTCTCATGGTCAACGAAGGATATTCCTTCTCCCAAGACAACCCGATCAAACTCGAAATCTCGGTTACAAGACATCTCGACAATGGTAAAACTAAACCAGCAAAGCCACCCGAATGTGCCGACAAATCCCGATAGGAGCTGCACATATCTCGTTCTCAGGGCACACCGGATTGTCCAAGGTTCCGGTAGGCCAGCACAGAGTTGCCCCTGGTTGCCACCGGCAGCTGACAGGTTGGACCAACACTCAGAGGAGCACTGACCCGGGGGTTTAAAATAAAGATGACCCTTGAGTCCATGAAACCCAACGGAAAAAGGCTAGGTGGCAAATGGTAAAACCAATGTTGGGTCTTGCTGGAGGAGTTTTATTCAAGGCGAACTGTAAAGGGGTTCCCATTATAACCCAACCGTGTAAGGAACGCAAAATCAAGGAACATAACACCGGTATGACGGAAACTAGGGCGGCAAGAGTGGAACAAAACACCAGGCATAAGGCCGAGCCTTCCACCCTTTACCAAGTATATAGATGCATTAAAGTAAACACGATATAATAATGATATCCCAATAATAAAACATGTTCCAACAAGGAATAAGCTCCAATCTTCACCTGCAACTAGCAACGCTATAAGAGGGGCTGAGCAAAGCGGTAACATAGCCAAACAATGGTTTGCTAGGACAAGGTGGGTTAGAGGCTTGACATGGCAATATGGGAGGCATGATAAATCATGTGGTAGGTATCATAGCATAGGCATAGCAATAGAGTGAGCATCTAGAAAGCAAAGATAGAAGTGATTTCGAGGGTATGGTCATCTTGCCTGCAAAGTTCTCCGAGTTGACATTAGCTTGATCCTCGTAAGCGTACTCAACTAGTTCCTCGATCACGTACTCGTCTCCCGGCTCTACCCAAAGCAAGAACACAAACAAAGGGAACCACAATCAACCATGTGCAATGCACAAACAACATGATGCAAAACATGACATGATATGAGGGATGTGATATGCAATGCATATGCATGCTCCGGAAGGAAAAGATTGAACCAGGCCTCAACTTGGAAAACCAAGAGTTCCGCTGGAAAGATGGGTTGATTACAGTCGAAATCGGTATAAAGATCACCGGAATCGGATGCACGGTTTGAAAATGGCAAGCAAAACAATAATGGCACAAATCTGTGATTAACAGCACGAGGCCATCTAAATGCATCAACAACAACAAGCTACTGCACTCTAACATAACAATAAAGCACATGGCAGTGATACACTCAAGATGCTTGACAAAAGATGAACACTGAGCTACGGCTAATTCACACAATAGCAGGTTCAAACAAGCATGGAAAAAGTGCAAAAGATATCAGGTTACAGACTTAGTGAAAATAACATGTCAGGATTTAACATCAGGAAGCAATGTTTAGAGTAAGATAACAACATGCTACAGGAACATATCATGGCAAAGCAAAGCATGGCATGAAACTACACAAAGCATATAACAAAATTCCCTTACTGACCATGAGCCAAAAGGGATCAGAAAATACAATGGCAACCATGTGAACATAGCAAGTTTCGTTAACACATTCAGACTTAGCAGAAAACTGGAACATGGCAAAAACAGATTCACGTAGGCATGTTTACGAGCTCGATGCACTCACCACAAGGCATTGCATGACAAACTAAGCATACACCCAAAAAGTAGACATGACATAGAAGCTAAACATGGCAAGAACACTCTCATAGCATGCACGGATCAACTACAACAACCTTGGCAAAATTGCTTAACATGTAAACAATCTGCTAGGAACATTTTATAGCAAAAGTAGAGCAAGATTGAGTCATGCTAGGGTGCTCCATAAATGCAAACAAAGACATGTATGGATAGAGCATAAAAATATCTCAAAATCATCCTTACTGAACATGCTCAAAAGAGGCATGGATCACTCTATAGCAACAAGAATACATGGCATAAAATATCATCAGGGAAAAGTCTTAGAAGATTTCTAAGTCCCTGAAATCAGCAACATTACGAGAGCTACTTTGCATGCTTGTTCTAGTCACCACAAAGATCATAAAAATACATGGCATACACCCCTGTAAAGATGGCATGGCATACTTCAAAACACATGTAGGGCTCAAGTTCATAGGAGGCACACATTACTCATGGCAAAAATGAAAAATGTCCAAATTCTGATAAGAATCTGAAACTAACATTACATAGCACTCTTGCAACAGCATTTGGGGCAACAAGATGAACTCAAATGAACATAGTGCAATGGAATTAAATGAAGTACACATCGAGATGAACAATTTGACATGCTACACGCCCAAAACGGAGCCACGGATGCAAAGATATGGCATGATGAAATATGCTAAAAATTAGTGAAACTGGGACAAAAGTCAACCGTTAGGGTTTCGGATCCAGATCGGGATCGGGCACGCAAAATGAAGTTCGCCGGAACAGTACTCGCCGGAGCTCGGAGGAGAGCTCGCCGGAGAGGGGTAGGAGCAGCCGGCCGGACTTGGAGGAGACGGGCAAGGTCGGCGCCGGCGGGAGGCGACGCATGCCGGCGTGGGGCGGTCGATGGCGGTGGCCGCGGTGGCGTGGCGGCGCCGGCGACGGAGGAGCGCGGTGTCCGGCGAGCAAGAGGAGCGGCGGAG
>NC_041380.1:376470379-376533726 GCF_002162155.2 Triticum dicoccoides | reverse complement strand
GGAGCGGCGGAGCGGCGGAGGGGCGGCGCCGGACGGTGAGGAGGCACGGCGGCCTCGGCGGGATCGTCCGCGGGTGGGCGGTGATGGGGTACTGGCCCGCTGGGGCCGGATCTGGGCCCTGCGGGCCTCGGCGGCGGTGGGTCGGTGGCGGTGACGTGGCGGCGCGGGAGAGGCTGAGGCGGCAGGGCGGACGCGTCCGGTCCGATCCGGACGTGTCCGGCCGCGCGGGGAAGAAGAGGCTAGGGTTTTGGACCCGAAAATTTCGGAGTGCACATATTTATAGGTAGAGGGAGCTAGGAGGCTCCAGATTGAGCACGGTTTTTGGCCACGCGATCATGATCGAATGACCGAGATAATGGAGGGGGTTTAGGTGGGTTTTGGGCCACTTTGGAGAGGTGTTGGGCTGCAACACACACGAGGCCTTTTTGGTTCCTCGGTTAACCGTTGTAGTATCAAACGAAGTCCAAATGGCACGAAACTTGACAGGCGGTCTACCGGTAGTATACCAAGGCCGCTTGGGAAGTCTCAGTCCAGTCCGAGAACCTTTAACACCCGCACACGAAAAGAGGTAAAAGGAGACACCCGAGGACATAGGAGCGCCGGAATGCAAAATGGACAACGGGGAAAATGCTCGAATGCAAGAGACGAACACGTATGCAAATGCGATGCACATGATGACATGATATGAGATGCATGACAAAGACAAAAGCAACACGGAGACAAAACCCAACAATGAGGAAATATCATAACTTAGTGCCGAAAATGGCAAGAGTTGGAATACAAATATGGCAGGTTACATACGGGGCATTACAGAGAGTCTCTTGAGTTATCACTTTCATATACTAGTGGGAATTTTCATTATAGAACTTGGCTTGTATATTCCAACGATGGGCTTCCTCAAGTGCCCTAGGTCTTCATGAGCAAGCAAGTTGGATGCACACCCACTTAGTTTCCAGTTTGAGCTTTCATACACTTATAGATCTTAGTGCATCTGTTGCATGGCAATCCCTACTCCTCGCATTGACATCAATTGATGGGCATCTCCATAGCCCTTTGATTAGCCGCGTTGATGTGAGACTTTCTCCCTTTTTTGTCTTCTCCACACAACCTCCATCATCATATTATATTCCACCTATAGTGCTATATCCATGGCTCACGCTCATGTATTGCGTGGAAGTTGAAAAGGTTTGAGAACATCAAAAGTCTGAAACAATTGCTTGGCTTGTCATCGGGGTTGTGCATGATTTGAATATTTTGTGTGGTGAAGATGGAGCATAGCCAGACCATATGATTTTGTAGGGATAACTTTCTTTGGCCATGTTTTTTGAAAAGACATGATTGCTTTATTAGTATGCTTGAAGTATTATTGTCTTAATGTCAAATGATAGACTATTGCCTTGAATCATGATCAGATTATGCTAGGTAGCATTCCACATCAAAAATTATCTTTTTTATCATTTACCTACTCGAGGACGAGTAGGAATTAAGCCTGGGGATGCTGATACGTCTCTGTCGTATCTATAATTTTTTATTGTTCCATGCCAATATTCAACAACTTTCATATACTTTTGGCAAGTTTTTATACTATTTTTGGGACTAACATATTGATCCAGTGCCAGTCCTGTTTGTTGCAGGTTTTTTGTTTCATAGAAAATCGATATCAAACAGAGTCCAAACGGGATAAAAACTGACGGACATTTTTTTGGAATATATTTGATTTTTGGGAAGAAAATCAATGCGAAACGATGCCCGAGGGGGCCACGAGGCAGGGGGTGCACCCCAGGGGATCAGGGGCGCCCTGAGCCCTCGTGGCCATCCCGTAAGGAGGTTGGTACCCTTCTTTCGCCGCAAGAAAGATAATATCCGGATAAAAATCGTGTCCAAGTTTCAACCCAATCGGAGTTACGGATCTCCGGGAATATAAGAAACAGTGAAAGGGTAGAATCTGGAACGCAGAAACAGAGAGAGACAGAGAGATAGATCCAATCTCGGAGGGGCTCTCGCCCCTCCCATGCCATAGAGGCCATGGACCAGAGGGGAAACCCTTCTCCCATCTAGGGAGAAGGTCAAGGAAGAAGAAGAATAAGGGGGGCCCTCTCCCCCTCTCTTCCGGTGGTGCCGGAACGCCGCCGGGGCCATCATCGTCACCGCAATCTACAACAACACCTCCGTCATCTTGACCAACATCTTCATCACCTTCCCCCATCTATCTATAGCGGTCCACTCTCCCGCAACCCATTGTACCCTCTACTTGAACATGGTGCTTTATGCTTCATATTATTATCCAATGATGTGTTGCCATCCTATGATGTCTGAGTAGATTTTCGTTGTCCTATCGGTAATTGGTGAATTGATATGATTGGTTTAATTTGCTTGTGGTTATGTTGCTGTCCTTTGGTGCCCATCATATGAGCGCGCGCGTGGATCACACCATAGGTTTCATTGTATGTTGATAGTACTATGTATTGGAGGGCAAGAATGACAGAAGCTTCAACCTAGCATAGAAATTGATGCATACGGGATTGAAGGGGGACCAATATATCTTAATGCTATGGTTGGATTTTACCTTAATGAATGTTAGTAGTTGCAGATCCTTACCAATAGTTCCAATCATAAGTGCATAGAATTCCAAGTCAGGGATGACATGCCAGCAGTGGCCTCTCCCACATAAAATTTGCTATCGGTCTAGTAAAGTAGTCAATTGCTTAGGGACAATTTCGCAACTCCTACCACCACTTTTCTACACTTGCTATACTAACTTTATTGCTTCTTTACCTAAAACAGCCCCTAGTTTTTATTTGCGTGCTCTTTATATTCTTGCAAACCTATCCCGTTACACCTACAAAGTACTTCTAGTTTCATACTTGTTCTAGGTAAAGCGAACGTCAAGCGTGCGTAGAGTTGTATCGGTGGTCGATAAAACTTGAGGGAATATTTGTTCTACATTTAGCTCCTCGTTGGTTTCGACACTCTTACTTATCGAAAGAGGCTACAATTGATCCCCTATACTTGTGGGTTATCATATATAAATTTTTGTATGAGATGATCATGTTTTCTTAAAGTTGTCGGCAACTGGCAGAAGCCTTATGGTTGTCTCTTTATTTCATAAGATGCAAGCGCCATATAATTGGTTTACTTTATCGCTATGCGATAGCAATAGTTGCAAAAGCAATAGTTGGCGAGATGACCATGTGACGACACGTTGATAGGGATCAAGATGATGGAGATCATGGTGTCATGCCGGTGACGATGGATATCATGACGGTACTTTGGAGATGGAGATCAAACGACAAGATGATGATGGCCATACCATGTTGCATATTTTGATTGCATGTGATGTTTATATTTTACGCATCTTATTTTGCTTAGTACGACGGTAGCATTACAAGATGATCTCTCACTAAATTTGAAGGTACAAGTGTTCTCCCTAAGTATGCACCATTGCTATAGTTCGTCGTGCCGAGACACCACGTGATGATCGGGTATGATAAGCTCTATGTTCACATACAACGGGTGCAAGCCAGTTTTGCACACACAGAATACTCGGGTTAAACTTGACGAGCCTAGCATATGCAGATATGGCCTCGGAACACTGAGACCGAAAGGTCGAGCGTGAATCATATAGTAGATATGATCAACATAGTGATGTTCACCATTGAAAACTACTCCATCTCACGTGATGATCGGACATGGCTTAGTTGATATGGATCACATGATCATTTAGATGACTAGAGGGATGTCTTATCTAAGTGGGAGTTTGCTACCTCTTGAGCACTGCGTTGGTTTTCCCTTGAAGAGGAAAGGGTGATGCAGCAAAGTAGCGTAAGTATTTCCCTCAGTTTTTGAGAACCAAGGTATCAATCCAGTAGGAGGCCACGCACGAGTCCCTCGCACCTACACAAACAAATAAACTCCTCGCAACCAACGCAATAAAGGGGTTGTCAATCCCTTCACGGTCACCTACGAGAGTGAGATTTGATAGATATGATAAGATAATATTTTTGGTATTTTTATGATAAAGATGCAGAGTAAAGAAAGCAAAAATAAACGGTGTTGACGGAAGATTAATATGATTGAAAATAGACCCCGGGGCCATAGGTTTCACTAGTGGCTTCTCTCGAGAGCATAAGTATTACGGTGGGTAAACAAATTACTATTGAGCAATTGACAGAATTGAGCATAGTTATGAGAATATCTAGGTATGATCATGTATATAGGCATCACGTCCGAGACAAGTAGACCAACTCCTGCCTGCATCTACTACTATTACTCCACACATCGACCGCTATCCAGCATGCATCTAGAGTATTAAGTTCAAGAGAACAGAGTAACGCTAAGCAAGATGACATGATGTAGAGGGATAAACTCATGAAATATGATGTAAACCCCATCTTGTTATCCTCGATGGCAACAATACAATACGTGCCTTGCTACCCCTACTGTCACTGGGAAAGGACACCGCAATATTGAACCCAAAGCTAAGCACTTCTCCCATTGCAAGAAAGATCAATCTGGTAGGCCAAACCAAACTGATAATTCGAAGAGACTTGCAAAGATAACCAATCATACATAAAAGAATTCAGAGAAGATTCAAATATTGTTCATAGATAAACTTGATCATAAACCCACAATTCATCGATCTCAACAAACACACCGTAAAAAGAAGATTACATCGAATAGATCTCCACAAGAGAGGGGGAGAACTTTGTATTGAGATCCAAAAAGAGATAAGAAGCCATCTAGCTAATAACTATGGACCCGAAGGTCTGAAGTAAACTACTCACACTTCATCGGAGAGGCTATGGTGTTGATGTAGAAGCCCTCCATGATCGATGCCCCCTCCGGCGGAGCTCCAGAAAAGGCCAAAATATGGGATCTCGTGTATACAGAAAGTTACGGCGGTGGAATTAGGGGTTTGGCTCCGTATCTGGTAGTTTGGGGTACGTAGGTATATATAGGAGGAAGGAGTACGTCGGTGGAGCAACGTGGGCCCCACGAGGGTGGAGGGTGCGCTTGGGGGGGTAGGTGTGCCCCCCTACCTCGTGCCTTCCTGGTAGCTTTCTTGACGTAGGGTCCAAGTCCTCTAGATCATGCTCGTTTGGAAAATCACGTTCCTGAAGGTTTCATTTCGTTTGGACTCCGTTTGATATTCCTTTTCTGCGAAACTCTGAAATAGGCAAAAAACAGCAATTCTGGGATGGGCCTCCGGTTAATAGGTTAGTCCCAAAAATAATATAAAAGTGTATAATAAAGCCCAATAATGTCCAAAACAGGATATAATATAGCATGGAACAATCAAAAATTATAGATACGCTGGAGACGTATCAAGCATCCCCAAGCTTAATTCCTGCTCGTCCTCGAGTAGGTAAATGATAAAAAAACAGAATTTTTGATGTGGAATGCTACTTGGCATAATTTCAATGTAATTCTCTTAATTGTGGTATGAATATTCCGATCCGAAAGATTCAAGACAAAAGTTCAATATTGACATAGAAATAATAATACTTCAAGCATACTAACCAAGCAATTATGTCTCTTCAGAATAACATGGCCAAAGAAAGTTATCCCTACAAAATCGTATAGTCTCGCTATGCTTCACCTTCACCACACAAAGTATTTAAATCATGCACAACCCCGATGACAAGCCAAGCAATTGTTTCATACTTTTGGTGTTCTCAAACCTTTTCAATTTTCACGCAATACATGAGCGTGAGCCATGGACATAGCACTATATGTGGAATAGAATTGTGGTTGTGCAGAAGACAAAAAGGGAGAAGATAGTCTCACATCAACTAGGTGTATCAACGGGCTATGGAGATGCCCATTAATAGATATCAATGTGAGTGAGCAGGGATTGCCATGCAATGGATGCACTAGAGCTATAAGTATATGAAAGCTCAACAAAAAGAACTAAGTGGGTGTGCATCCAACTTGCTTGCTCACGAAGACCTAGGGCATTATGAGGAAGCCCATCGTTGGAATATACATGCCAAGTTCTATAATGAAAAACTCCCACTAGTATAACATAGGAGACTCACTATCATGAAGATCATGGTGCTACTTTGAAGCACAAGTGTGGAAAAGGATAGTAATACTGTCCCTTTTTATTTATTTTTTGGGCCTTCCTTTTTTTATTTAGCCTTTCTTTTTTTTCTTTTTTTTGGGACAATACTCTATGAATGATGATCATCACACTCCTACTTATTTACAACTCGATACTAAAACAGAGTATGACTCTATATGAATGCCTCCAGCGGTATACTGGGATAGCAAATTAGCAATGATGCATGAGTGACTTGTACGAAAGAATTATGAACGGTGGCTTTTCCACAACTAAAAATGTGAACTACATGATCATGCAAAGCAATATGACAATGATGGAGCGTGTCATAGTAAACGAAAACAGTGGAATGTTGCATGGCAATATATCTCGGAATGGCTATGGAAATGCCATGATAGGTAGGTATGGTGGCTGTTTTGAGGAAGGCATATGGTGGGTGTATGATACGGGCTAAAGGTGCGCGGTATTAGAGAGGCTAGCAATGGTGGAAGGGTGAGAGTGCGTATAATCCATGGACTCAACATTAGTCATAAAGAACTCACATACTTATTGCAAAAATCTATTAGTTATGAAGCAAAGTACTACGTGCATGTTCCTAGGGGGATAGATTGGTAGTAAAAGACCATCGCTCGTACCCGACCGCCACTCATAAGGAAGACAATCAATAAATAATTCATGCTCCAACTTCTTTACATAATGGTTCACCATACGTGCATGCTATGGGAATCACAAACTTCAACACAAGCATTTATCAAATTCACAACTACTCAACTAACACGACTCTAATATCACCATCTCCATATATCGAAACAATTATCAAGTATCAAACATCTCATAGTATTCAACACACTCATAAGAAAAAATAAATTAATCTTGAATGCCTAACATAATTAATGCAAATTACAATGATGTTTTGTAGGACTCTCAAAATAATCTAAGTGAAGCATGAGAGAAAACTAGTTTCTATAAAACAAATCCACCACCATGCCCTAAAAGATATAAGTGAGGCACTAGAGCAAAAACTATATAACTCAAAAGATATAAATGAAGCACATAGAGTATTCTAACAATTTCCGAATCATGTGTGTCTCTCTCAAAAGATGTGTAGAGCAAGGATGATTGTGTAAAACTAACAAATAAAGACTCAAATAATACAAGACGCTCCAAGCAAAACACATATCATGTGGTAAATAAAAATATAGCTCCAAGTAAAGTTACCGATGGAAGTAGACGAAAGAGGGGATGCCTTCCGGGGCATCCCCAAGCTTGGGCTTTTAGGTGTCCTTAGATTATCTTGGGGTTCCATGGGAATCCCCAAGCTTAGGCTATTGACACTCCTTGTTTCATAATCCATCAAATCTTTCACCCAAAACTTGAAAACTTCACAACACAAAACTTAAAGTAGAAAATCTCGTGAGCTCCCTTAGCGAAGGAAACAAAACACCACTTCAAGGTACTGTAATGAACTCATTATTTATTTATATTGGTGTTAAACCTACTTTATTCCAACTTCTCTATGGTTTATAAACTATTTTACTAGCCATAGATTCATCAAAATAAGCAAACAACACACAAAAAACAGAATCTGTCAAAAACAGAACAGTCTGTAGTAATCTGCAGCTAACGCAAGTTCTGGAAGCCCAAAATTTCTAAAATAAATTTCTGTACGTGAGGAATTTATATGTTAATCATATGCAAAAATAATTAACTAAATATCACTTTCCAAATAAAACTTACAGCAATTCTCGTGAGCGCTAAAGTTTCTGTTTTTTTACAGCAAGATTAAAAAGACTTTCCCCAAGTCTTCCCAACGGTTCTACTTGGCACAAACACTAATTAAACACAAAAAACTCAACCAAAACAGAGGCTAGATAAATTATTTATTACTAAACAGGAGCAAAAAGCAAGGAATAAAAATTAAATTGGGTTGCCTCCCAACAAGCGCTATCGTTTAACGCCCCTAGCTAGGCATAAAAGCAAGAATAGATCTAGGTATTTCCATCTTTGGTAGGCACTCCATAAGTGGCTCTCATAATAGATTCATATGTTAATTTAATTTTATTTCTAGGGAAGTGTTCCATGCCTTTACTTAACGGAAATTGGAATCTAATATTCCCTTCCTTCATATCAATAATTGCACCAATCGTTCTAAGAAAAGGTCTACCAAGAAAAATAGGACATGAAGGATTGCAATCTATGTCAACAACAATAATATCTACGGGCACATAATTCCTATTTGCAACAATAAGAACATCATTAATTCTACCCATAGTTTTCTTAATAGTTGAATCCGCAAGGTGCAAGTTTAAAGAGGAATCATCAAAATCACGGAAACCTAGCAAATCACACAAAGTCTTTGGAATCGTGGAAACACTAGCACCCAAATCACACAAAGCATAGCATTCATGATCTTTAATTTTAATTTTAATAGTAGGTTCCCACTCATCATAAAGTTTTCTAGGGATAGAAACTTCCAACTCAAGTTTTTTTTCATAAGATTGCGTCAAAGCATCAACAATATGTTCGGTAAAGGCTTTATTTTGACTATAAGCATGAGGAGAATTTAGCACGGATTGTAACAAGGAAATACAATCTATCAAAGTGCAATTATTATAATTAAATTCCTTGAGATCCAAAATAGTGGGTTCATTGATATTTAAAGTTTTAACTTCTTCAATCCCACTTTTAACAATTTTAGCATGAAGGTCTAAAGACTCCGAATTTTTGGAACGCCTTCTAGGTAAAGCTGGATCATATTCAGTCCCATCATTATCAAGATTCATATTGCAAAAGAAAGATTTAATAGGGACTCATCAATAACTTTTAGATCTTCATCTTTATTTTCCTCCAAATTTTCCGGCTTAGCGGTCATCTTATTAACTAAGGTGGCCTGCTTATCCAAGACTTCATCTATTAGCTTCTCAAGGTGAGCAATCTGAGATCTCAAACCATCAAATTCTTTAGTCATGTCATCGAGCTCTTTATTCATAAAACCCATAAAGCTTTTTTGTTCCTTATCTCGTTTCTAAAGAAATTATTATGTTCAAATTGTAAGACCATAAAGCTCCTAACGTTGCTTTCGATCACTTCTAACCTTTTAAGGTGATGATCACCAATTCTAGGTAGAGCCATCGTGACAAGCAAGCAATCCAACACACAAGCAAACAAGAGACGGGCAAAAAGAGGCAAATAGAGAAAGAGAAGGAGGACGGAGAGAGAAGGCGAATAAAACGGCAAGGGTGAAGTGGGGGAGAGGAAAACGAGAGGCAAATGGAAATAATGTAATGCGGGAGATAAGGGTTTGTGATGGGTACTTGGTATGTTGACTTTTGCGTAGACTCCCTGGCAACGGCGCCAGAAATCCTTCTTGCTACCTCTTGAGCACTGCGTTGGTTTTCCCTTGAAGAGGAAAGGGTGATGCAGCAAAGTAGCGTAAGTATTTCCCTCAGTTTTTGAGAACCAAGGTATCAATCCAGTAGGAGGCCACGCATGAGTCCCTCGCACCTACACAAACAAATAAACTCGTCGCAACCAACGCAATAAAGGGGTTGTCAATCCCTTCATGATCACCTACGAGAGTGAGATTTGATAGATATGATAAGATAATATTGTTAGTATTTTTATGATAAAGATGCAAAGTAAAGAAAGCAAAATAAATGGAAAAGGAAATAGCTTGTTGATGGAAGATTAATATGATGGAAAATAGACCCCGGGGCCATAGGTTTCACTACTGGCTTCTCTCGAGAGCATAAGTATTACGGTGGGTAAATAAATTATTGTTGAGCAATTGACAGAATTGAGCATAGTTATGAGAATATCTAGGTATGATCATGTATATAGGCATCACGTCCGAGAGAAGTAGACCGACTCCTGCCTGCATCTACTACTATTACTCCACACATCGACCGCTATCCAGCATGCATCTAGAGTATTAAGTTCAAGAGAACAGAGTAACGCTTTAAGCAAGATGACATGATGTAGAGGGATAAACTCATGCAATATGATGTAAACCCCATCTTGTTATCCTCGATGGCAATAATACAATACGTGCCTTGTTGCCCCTACTGTCACAAGGAAAGGACACCGCAAGATTGAACCCAAAGCTAAGCACTTCTCCCATTGCAAGAAAGATCAATCTAGTAGGCCAAACCAAACTGATAATTCTAAAAGACTTGCAAAGATAACCAATCATACATAAAAGAATTCGGAGAAGATTCAAATATTGTTCATAGATAAACTTGATCATTAACCCACAATTCATCGATCTCAACAAACACACCGCAAAAAGAAGATTACATCAAATAGATCTCCACGAGAGAGGGGCAGAACTTTGTATTGAGATCCAAAAAGAGAGAAGAATCCATCTAGCCAATAACTATGGACCCGAAGGTCTGAAGTAAACTACTCACACTTCATCGGAGAGGCTATGGTGTTGATGTAGAAGCCCTCCGCGATCGATGCCCCCTCCGGCGGAGCTCCGGAAAAGGCCAAAAGATGGGATCTCGTGTATACAGAAAGTTACGGCGGTGGAATTAGGGTTTTGGCTCTGTATCTGGTAGTTTGGGTGTATGTAGGTATATATAGGAGGAAGGAGTACATCGGTGGAGGAACATGGGCCACACGAGGGTGGAGGGCGCGCCTGGGGGGTAGGCGCGCCCCCTACCTCGTGCCTTCCTGGTAGCTTTCTTGACGTAGGGTCCAAGTCCTCTGGATCATGTTCGTTCCGAAAATCACGTTCCCGAAGGTTTCATTCCGTTTGGACTCCGTTTGATATTCCTTTTCTACGAAACTCTGAAATATGCAAAAAAATAGCAATTCTGGGCTGGGCCTCCGGTTAATAGGTTAGTCCCAAAAATAATATAAAAGAGTATAATAAAGCCCAATAATGTCCAAAACAGGATATAATATAGCATGTAACAATCAAAAATTATAGATATGTTGGATACGTATCAGAGTTCTAGAGTAATATGATTAATTGGACTTAAATTTATCATGAACTTAGTCCTGATAGTATTTGGATATCTATGTTGTAGATCAATTGCTCACGTATAGCTTCCCCATTTTATTTATGATATGTTCCTAGAGAAAACTATGTTGAAAGATGTTAGTAGCAATGATGCATACTAGCTCTGTGATCTGAGGATTATCCTCATTGCTGCACAGAATAATTAGGTCCTTGATGCACCGCTAGGTGACGGACCTATTGCAGGAGTAGATGCAGATGTTATGAATATTCGGCAAGCTCGGTATGATAACTACTTGATAGTTTAGTGCGCCATGCTTTATGGCTTAGAACTGAGGCTTCAAAAACATTTTTGAAACGCCACGGAGCATATAAGATGTTCCAAGAGCTGAAATTGGTATTTCAGACTCATGCCCGAGTCGAGAGGTATGAGACCTCTGACAAGTACTTTGCCTACAAGATGGAGGAGAATAGCTCAACCAGTGAGCATGTGCTCAGAATGTCTGAGTACTACAATCGCTTGAATCAAGTGGGAGTTAATCTTCTAGATAAGATAGTGATTGATAGAGTTCTCTAGTCACTATCACCAAGTTACTAGAACTTCGTGATGAACTATTATATGCAAGGGATGATGAAAACGATTCCCGAGCTCTTCGCGATGCTAAAATCGACGAAGGTATAAATCAAGAAATAGCATGAAGTGTTGATGGTTAACAAGACCACTAGTTTCAAGAAAAGGGGCAAAGTAAAAGAAAGGGAACTTCAAGAAAGAATGGCAAGCAAGTTGCCACTCCCGTGAAGAAACCCAAAGCTAGACCTAGGCCTGAAACTGAGTGCTTCTACTGCAAAGGAAATAGTCATTGGAAGCAGAACTACCCCAAATACTTGGCGGATAAGAAGGATGGCAAAGTGAACAAAGGTATATTTGATATACATGTTATTGATGTGTACTTTACTAGTGTTCATAGTAACCCAGGGTATTTGATACCGGTTCAGTTGCTAAGATTAGTAACTCGAAACAGGAGTTGCAAAATGAACAGAGACTAGTTAAGTGCAAGGTGACGATGTGTGTTGGAAATGATTCCAAGGATTCATAAGATCACCATCGCACACTCCTTTTACCTTCAGGATTAAAATAAATGTTATTTGGTGTTTTGCGTTGAGCATGAATATTATTGGATCATGTTTATTGCAATATGGTTATTCATTTAAGTCAAAGAATAATTGTTGTTCTGTCTACATGAATAAAACCTTCTATGGTCATACACTTATTATAAATGGTTTATTGAATCTTGATCGTAGTGATACACATATTCATAATATTGATGCCAAAATATGCAAAGTTGATAATGATAGCGCAACATACTTGTGGCACTGCCGTTTAAGTCATATTGGTGTAAAGCGCATAAAGAAACTCCATGCGAATGGACTTTTGGAATCCCTTGATTATGAATCACTTGATGCTTGTGAACCATGCCTCATGGGCAAGGTGACTAAGACTCCGTTCTCCAGAACAATGGAGTGAGCCACTGACTTATTGGAAATAATACATACCAATGTATGCAGTCCGATGAGTGTTGAGGCTCGCGATGGGTATCATTATTTTCTGACCTTCACAGATGATTTGAGCAGATATGGATATATCTACTTAATGAAACACAAGTCTGAAACATTTGAAAAGTTCAAAGAATTTCAAAGTGAAGTGGAGAATCATTGTAACAAGAAAATAAAGTTTCTACGATCTGATCGCAGAGACAAAATATTTGAGTTACGGGTTTGGCCTTCAGTTGAAACAATGTTGAATAGTTTTGTAACTCACGCCACCTAGAACACCACCGCGTAATGGTGTGTCCGAATGTAATAACCGTACTTTATTAGATATGGTGTGATCTATGATGTCTCTTACTGATTTACCACTATCATTTTGGGGTTATGCATTAGAGACAGCCGCATTCACGTTAAATAGGGCACCATCTAAAAATCCGTTGAGATGACACCATATGAACTGTGGTTTAGCAAGAAACCTAAGCTGTCATTTCTTAAAGTCTTGGGTTGCGATGCTTATGTTAAAAAGTTTCAGCCTGATAAGCTCAAACCCAAATCGGAGAAGTGCGTCTTCATAGGATACCCAAAAGAAATTGTTGGGTATACCTTCTATCACACATCCGAAGGCAAGTTCTTTGTTGCTAAGAGTGGATCCTTTATAGAGAAGGAGTTTCTCTCGAAAGAAGTGAGTGGGAGGAAAGTAGAACTTGATGAGGTAATTGTACCTTCTCCCGAATTGGAAAGTAGTTCATCACAGAAATTAGTTCCAGTGATGCCTACACCAATTAGTGAGGAAGTTAATGATGATGATCATGAAACTTCAGATCAAGTTAGTACCGAACCTCGTAGGTCAACCAGAGTAAGTTCCACACCGGAGTGGTACGGTAATCCTGTTCTGGAAGTCATGTTACTAGACCATGACAAACCTACGAACTATGAGGAAGCGATGATGAACCCAGATTCCACGAAATGGCTTAAGGCCATGAAATGTGAGATGGGATCCATGTATGAGAACAAAGTATGGACTTTGATTGACTTGCCCGATGATCGGTGAGCCATTCAAAATAAATGGATCTTCAAGAGGAAGACGGATGCTGATAGTAGTGTTACTATCTACAAAGCTCGAATTGTCAGAAAAGGTTTTCGACAAGTTCAAGGTGTTGACTACGATGAGATTTTCTCACTCATATCAATGCTTAAAAGTCTGTCCGAATCATGTTAGGAGTTGCCTCATTTTATTAAAAAAGAGTTGTATATGATGCAAGCAGAAACTTTTGTCAATCCTAAAGGTGTTAACAAAGTGTGCAAGCTCCAGCAATCCATCTATGGACTAGTGCAAGCATCTTGGAGTTGGAATATACGCTTTGATAAGTTGATCAAAGCATATAGTTTAATACAGACTTGCGGTGAAGCCTGTATTTACAAGAAAGAGAGTGGGAGCACTACAGCCTTTCTAATAAGTATATGTGAATGACATATTGTTGATCGGAAATGAAGTAGAATTTTATGGAAAGCATAAGAGTGTTTGAAAGGAGTTTTTCAAAGAAAGACCTCGGTGAAGCTGCTTACATATTAACCATCAAGATCTATAGAGATAGATCAAGACGCTTGATAAGATTTTTCAAATGAGTACATACCTTGATAAGTTTTTAGAGTAGTTCAAAATAGAACAGTCAAAGAAGGAGTTCTTGCCTGTGTTGCAAGGTGTGAAGTTGAGTAAAGACTCAAAACCCGACCACGACAGAAAATAGAAAGAGAATGAAAAGTCATTCTCTATGCCTCAGTCATAGGTTCTATAGAGTATGCTATGTTGTGAACTAAACCTATTGTGTACCTCACCATGAGTTTGGTAAGAGGGTACAATAGTGATCCAGGAGTGGATCACTGGACATCGGTCAAAATTATCCTTAGTGGAATAAGGAAATATTTCTTGGTTATGGAGGTGATAAAAGAGTTCGTCGTAAAGAGTTATGTCAATGCAAGCTTTTTACACCAATCTAGATGACTCTAAGTCTCGATCTAGATACATATTGAAAGTGGGAGCAATTAGCTAGAGTAGCTCCATGCAGAGTATTGTAGACATAGAAATTTGCAAAATACATACGGATCTAAATGTTTGACCGATAAATATCTTGGTAGAATATGTAGGAGCCAATATGAGCATCCAGGTTCCGCTATTGGTTATTGACTGGAGATGTGTCTCGGTCATGTCTACATAGTTCTCAAACCAGTAGGGTCCGCACGCTTAATGTTCGACGACGATTTGTATTATGAGTTATGTGATTTGATGACCGAAGTTTGTTCGGAGTCCCGGATGAGATCACAGACATTATGAGGAGTCCTGAAATGGTCGAGACATAAAGATCGATATATTGGAAGGCTATACTTAGACATCGGAAAGGTTCTGAGTGGTTCGGGTATTTTTTTTAAAGTGTACGAGGACGGGTACTTCGCGAGGAAGGTCATAGGCACGAGGCCCCTCGTCGCTTTGTAGAGGTGGGCCGATAAGCTCCAGCGTGCCACCGACGAGGAGCTCCGCTGGGCATCCAACAAAATGGCAAGATCGGCCGCGCGCGTCCGCCAGAAAGAGGCAGATCAGTACGTCAGGTGCTGCGAGGCGGAGGAGGCGGAGTACTGCCACCGCACTGGGAAGACGCCGCGCACCAGGGAGCTGCTGGCGAGGGGCTGCCGGAATACTGGCCCCAGGAGGGATTATTAGTTTTAGTATTGTTCGTTTTCAGTTTTATGCATTGTACCTAGTAGTTAAGTATCATCATGTATATGTGATGATATTATATATTATATATATATTATGAATTCCATTTTCTATCTGTTTTTGTATACTAATTTGAATCTAGCTGTTATCATCCACATACACAGAATGGAAAGCGTATATACACACATCGAAACAGAACATATAAGAATGGAAAACAGAGTACACACATTGAAACAGAGCAATACTATGATTGTTGTGAATACATAGCTATCCACGTCGAAACGACTTTTCAAAATAAAACACGTCCATGGGACCATGACCAGCAGCCCTTGCCTACGGTAGCTCTTGGCTCTGCCTGAACTCATGCAGGCGTTCGTCCAAGTGGTCGACACGCTCGCGGTACATCTGGAGCGCGATCTCAAGCTCCAAGTTGGCTATTTCATCGGAGATCACCAGCTCGAGGATGTGACGGTGATATTCCTCTACTACGCCCAGGTGGACACCTGGCTCAAGGAGGTGGTCGAGCCTACGGACCAGCGCGTTAGCATCCAGTGGGCCGCGGACAAGGCGAATGGCGGCACCCATGCGAATGGCGCGGCGGGCGTCCGGTGCAAGTACGGCACGACTGGCCTCTAGTGCAAGTACGGTGCTGAGGGCCTCTGCCCACTCCTAGCAAGGAATGGGGCTACTGACCGGACGTGTACCCAGCTGTGATGCCGTGTCGACAGCAGGAAAGCACCGATGGATCTGCTCCTGCTGTGCGGCCAGCCGCAGCCTATCGGCGTGGACGCGCCTAGCTTGCTCTGTGGCGCGCCATCGATCATGTTGTGCGGCGAGCTGCAGCCTGTCGGCACTGACATGCCTATCTTGATCTGCGGCGCTCAAGCGCCATGCGCCAAAAGTCTACTCACCCCTGGCGATGACGCGCATCACGGCGTCGTCCATCGCATTGCCAGGGAGCGCCTCGGCCTCGACGGGCCGTGTCGCCTGCTCGTTTTCCTTGTCGACGAGGTTGATGGCAGAGACGGTGCTTGGTGGGTTGGCATGCTTGGAAAAGGTGGATGTGCTACAGGTTGCGCTAGTCGCCTCTGTGCGTCGCATGCCGCCTATGCGCAATATCGCTGGGTGGCAGGAAACAGGTGAGGAAATGGCGGGAAACGATGGCGTGTTCATAAAATTCCATCAATTAATGAGAACTTAGCATAGAAGGAACATCGAGCTAGCACAAGATGGAGATGATGATCAAATGAACACGAACCACACTAGGGAACCGTTTCTGTTGTTACCGGTGTTCGCACACATTTCTGATTACAGACCTGTTTGCGGCGTATCACAAACATCTTGTTATATTAAACCGTTTATGTTCTCTTGCCTCAATGCAAATAGTTCATCCGAGTGAACCGCATGCCGTATATCACAGACACCTTTATCTGGCTGCCCGTTTCTTTTGTGTTACCTAATCACAAACAGTTCATCCGAGTGAACCGTATGCTATATATTGCACACACCTTCATCTGGCTGCCCATTTCTTTTGTTCCTCCTCATCCCAAACAGTTAATTTAGCTGAACCGTATGCCCTGCATCGCACACACAACTAAAATCTGAATCGTGTTTGATGCATCCTCCATCGCAAATGTTTTGCACCTTTTTGACAGCTTTTTTACACCAGCGTTTGCGGTTATGGTATTGCACACAGTTTCGTCGAAGGGTCTCTAATCATAGTGTCGCGTTAGCAGCAACCTATAGTAGTGGTATTGCAATGAACATGATCCAATCATATTCATGCTCAACGCAAAAGCAAATAACATTTATTTAGGTTCAACACTAATCCCGAAGGTAGAGGGAGTGTGCGATGGTGATCTTATTAACCTTGGAATCACTTCCAACACACATTGTCACCTCACCCTTAAATAGCCACTGTTCATTGTGCAATTCTTGTTTCGAGTTACTAATCTTAGCAACTGAACCGGTATCAAATACCCTGGGGTTACTATGAACACTAGTAAAGTACACATCAATAACATGTATATCAAATATACCTTTGTTCACTTTGCCATCCTTCTTATCCGCCAAGTATTTGGGGTAGTTCTGCTTCCAATGACTATTCCCTTTGAAGTAAAAGCACTCAGTTTCAGGCCTAGGTCTAGCTTTGGGTTTCTTCATGGGAGTGTCAACTTGCTTGCATTCTTTCTTGAAGTTCCCATTCTTTTCCTTTGCCCCTTTTCTTGAAACTAGTGGTCTTGTGAACCATCAACACTTGATGCTCTTTCTTGATGTCTACCTTCGCTGATTTTAGCATCGCGAAGAGCTCGGAAACTGTTTTCATCATCCCTTGCATATTATAGTTCATCATGAAGTTCCAGTAACTTGATGATAGTGACTAGAGAACTCTATCAATCACTATCTTATCTAGAAGATTAACTCCCACTTGATTCAAGCGATTGTAGTATCCAGACAATCCGCCACATGCTCACTGGTTGAGCTATTCTCCTCCATCTTGTACGCAAAGTACTTATCAGAGGTCTCATACCTCTTGACTCGGACATGATTCTGAAATACCAATTTCAGCTCTTGGAACATCTTAAACGCTCCGTGGCACTCAAAACGTTTTTGAAGTCCATGTTCTAAGCCGTAAAGCATGGCGCACTAAACTATCAAGTAGTCATCATACCGAGCTTGCCAAACATTCATAACGTCTGCATCTGCTCCTGCAATAGGTCTGTCACCTAGCGGTGCATCAAGGACATAATTCTTCTATGCAGCAATGAGGATAATCCTCAGATCACGGACCCAGTCCGCATCATTGCTACTATCATCTTTCAACTTATTTTTCTCTAGGAACATATCAAAAATAAACGGGAAGCTACATCACAAGCTATTGATCTACAGCATAGATATGCTAATACTATCAGGACTAAGTTCATGATAAATTAAGTTCAATTAATCATATTACTTAAGAACTCCCACTTAGATAGACATCCCTTTAGTCATCTAAATGATCACGTGATCCATATCAACTAAACCATGTCCGATCATTACGTGAGATGGAGTAGTTTTTAATGGTGAACATCTCTATGTTGATCATATCTACTATATGATTCACGTTCGACCTTTCGGTCTCAGTGTTCCGAGGCCATATTTGCATATGCTAGGCTCGTCAAGTTTAACCCGAGTATTCCGCGTGTGCAAAACTGGCTTGCACCCGTTGTATGTGAACGTAGAGCTTATCACACCCGATCATCGCGTGGTGTCTCAGCACGATGAATTGTAGCAATGGTGCATACTTAGGGAGAACACTTATACCTTGAAATTTAGTGAGGGTTCATCTTATAATGCTACCGCCATACTAAGAAAAATAAGATGCATAAAGGATAAACATCGCATGCAATCAAAATATGTGACATGATATGGCCATCATCATCTTGTGCCTTTGATCTCCATCTCCAAAGCAGCGTCATGATCTCCATCATCACTAGCATGACACCATGATCTTCATCATCTTGATCTCTATCAACGTGTCATCATATGGTCATCTCGCCAACTATTGCTTTTGCAAGTATTGCTATCGCATTGCGATAAATAAAGTAATTATATGGCGCTTGCATCTTATGCAATAAAGAGACAACCATAAGGCTCCTGCTAGTTGCCGATAACTTTAACAAAACATGATCATCTCATACAACAATTTATATCTCATCACGTATTGACCGTATCACATCACAACATGCCCTGCAAAAACAAGTTAGACGTCCTCTACTTTGTTGTTGCAAGTTTTACGTGGCTGCTACGGGCTTCTAGCAAGAACCGTTCTTACCTATGCATCAAAAACCACAACGATTTTTCGTCAAGTGTGCTATTTTAACCTTCAACAAGGATTGGCCGTAGTCAAACTCGATTCAACTAAAGTTGGAGAAACAGACACCCACCAGCCACCTGTGTGCGAAGCACGTCGGTAGAACCAGTCTCATGAAGGTGGTCATATAATGTCGGTCCAGGCCGCTTCATCCAACAATACCGCCGAATCAAAGTAAGACGTTGGTGGTAAGTAGTATGACTATTATCGCCCACAACTCTTTGTGTTCTACTCGTGCATATAACATCTACGCATAGACCTGGCTCGGATGCCATTGTTGGGGAACGCAGTATTTCAAAAAAAATCCTACGATCACGCAAGATCTATCTAGGAGATGCATAGCAACGAGACGGGGTGAGTGTGTCCACGTACCCTCGTAGACCAAAAGCGGAAGCGTTTAGTAACGCGGTTGATGTAGTCGAATGTCTTCACGATCCAACCGATCCAAGTACTGAACGTACGGCACCTCCGTGTTCAGCACACGTTCAGCACGATGACATCCCTCGAGCTCTTGATCTAGTTGAGGACGAGCGAGAGTTCTGTCAGCACAACGGTGTGGGGATGGTGATGATGAAGTTACCGGCGTAGGGCTTCACCTAAGCACTACGACGATATGACCGAGGTGTTGAACTGTGAAGGGGGGCACCGCACACAGGTAAGAGATTGTCTGTTGTGCTCTTGGGGTGCCCCCTGGCCACATATATAAAGGAGGGAGGGAGAGAGGAGGCCAGACAGGTTGGGCATGCCAGGGGCGAGTCCTACTTGGACTCCTAGTCCAAGTAGGATCCCCCCCCCCCTTTCCTTTCTTCCACTTGAGGGAAATGAAGGAGCGGAGAAGGAGAAGGAAGGAGGGGGTCGCGCCCCCACCCCTAGTCCAATTCGGTTTGGGCAGGGGGAGGCGTGCGCCACCTCGTGGCCCTTCTTCCCTCTCTCCACTAAAGCCCACTAAGGCCAATTAACTTCCCCGGGGGGTCCGGTAACCTCCCGGTGCTCCAGAAAAATGCCAAAATGTCTCGGAACTATTCCGATGTCGAAATGCAACCTTCCAATATATGAATATTTACCACTCAACCATTTCGATACTCCTCGTCATATCCGTGATCTTATCCGAGACTCCGAACAAACTTCAGTCATCAAATCACATAAGTCATAATACAAATCATCATCGAATGTTAAGCGTGTGGACCCTACGGGTTCGAGAACTATGTAGACATGACCGAAACACATCTGCGGTTAATAACCAATAGCGGAACCTGGATGCTCATATTGGCTCCTACATATTCTACGAAGATCTTTATCGGTCAAACCGCATAACAACATACGTCATTCCCTTTGTCATCGGTATGTTACTTGCCCGAGATTCGATCGTCGGTACCATCATACCTAGTTCAATCTCGTTACCGGCAAGTCTCTTTACTCGTTCCGTAATGCATCATCCTGTAACTAACTCATTAGTCACATTGCTTGCAAGGCTCATAGTGATGTGCATTATCGAGAGGGCCCAGAGATACCTCTCCGATACACGGAGTGACAAATCCTAATCTTGATCTATGCCAACTCAACAAACACCATCAGAGACACCTATAGAGCATCTTTATAATCACCCAGTTACGTTGTGACATTTGATAGCACACAAGGTGTTCCTTCGGTATTTGGGAGTTGCATAATCTCATAGTCAGAGGAACATGTATAAGTCATGAAGAAAGCAATAGCAATAAAACTAAATGATCATTATGCTCAGCTAACGGATAGGTCTTGTCCATCACATCATTCTCTAATGATGTGATCCCGTTCATCAAATGACAACACATGTCTATGGTCAGGAAACTTAACCATCTTTGATTAACAAGCTAGTCAAGTAGAGGCATACTAGGGACAATCTACTTTGTCTATGTATCCACACATGTATCAAGTTTCCGGTTAATACAATTCTAGCATGGATAATAAATATTTATCATGATATAAGGAAATATAAAATAACAACTTTATTATTGCTTCTAGGGCATATTTCCTTCAACACCTACCACCCCCCGCATCCTTTCCCCTCTCCCACAAAAATCGTAGTCGTCTCTGGATCGAGATCCACGACGAGCCTGAAGCAGCGAGAGAGCACAGACATGGCACCGCCATGAACATCGTCCTCTCCAGCGTCTCCAAGCGTGTCGACAAGTCCCTTGATGTCGACTACTTCATCTATGTCCCCTACAGCGCCGCGGGACGCCAAGGCCATGTCGTATTCTTCCTCGATGTCCGCTTCAGCCATCATGACGTCATCCTCAACTCTTGCGGACTCCATCCACACCTCGGCAAGTAGAATTGAGTAATAGAGAACTCAAATTAATTTTGCAAAAGACTGTTAATAGGTCTAGAAAGAATTGGTCCAAGAAACTTGATGATGCATTATGGGCCTATAGAAATGCATATAAAAATCCTATGGGTATGTCTCTGTATAAAATGGTCTATGGAAAAGCATGTCACTTACCTCCCGAACTAAAACACAAGGCTTACTGGGCTATTAAAGAACTTAATTATGATTTTAAACTTGCCGGTGAGAAGAGGTTATTTGGTATTATCTCACTTGATGAATGGAGAAC
Organism: Triticum dicoccoides; assembly: GCF_002162155.2. Lineage (NCBI taxonomy): Eukaryota > Viridiplantae > Streptophyta > Magnoliopsida > Poales > Poaceae > Triticum > Triticum dicoccoides. The sequence goes on along the minus strand of NC_041380.1, from coordinate 376,511,994 downwards.
CCAAGCCTACGAAAATGCCAAGTTGTTTAAAGAAAAAGTTAAAAGATGGCATGACAAAAGGATACAAAAGTGTTAGTTTAATGTAGGTGATTATGTATTGCTATACAACTCTCGTTTAAGATTTTTTGCAGGAAAACTTCTCTCTAAATGGGAAGGTCCTTACGTTATCGAGGAGGTCTACCGTTCCGGTGCCATAAAAATCAACAACTTTGAAGGCACAAATCCGAAGGTGGTGATCGGTCAAAGAATCAAACACTGTATCTCAGGTAATCCCATAAATGTTGAAACCAATGTTATTGAGACCGTAAACCCGGAGGAATACATAAGGGACACTTTCCGGAACGTTTCAGACTCCGAAAAGGAATAGGTATGTGGCGCGGTAAGTAAACCGACTCCAAAACAGTTTTGAAGGCAATATTTCTCCGTTTTGGAATATTTAGAAAAATAGAAAAATAAGCAGCAGTCCGGGAAGGACACGAGGGCTCCACGAGGGTGGAGGGCGCGCCCTACCCTATTGGGCGCGCCCCTACCTCGTGGGCACCTCGTGTGCTCTCCGGACTCCGTTTTCGTACACGACACGTATTTTGGTCGGTAAAAAATCATTATATAACCTCCCGGGGATTTTGACTCCCGTATCACGCAAAAATCTCCTGTCTTTGTTTTGAGCTATTTTCTGTCAGGGTTGTCAAGGCCAGGCACTATGTCATCTCCCTCCTCCTCCAGCCATGAGGGAAATGATGCTTGGCTAATGAAGATAGATTTGAAGAGAGAAGAACCCATGGAGATCAACAAGGATGAAGGGATCAAGAAGGACATGGAGGACCAAGTTCCGGCAACAAAAGACACCCTTCAACTGGATCACAATCTTCTTACCCCAATAGAAATCGAAGCTTTCAAGATGATTGAGTTAGCTCGTATAAAAAATAAGTATCTCACACGTGAAAATATTTTGTTGAAGGAGCATATCATCGCACTCAAGGGCATTATCCGCAAGTTAGAAGACCTCCTACGCTTGATGTGCGACTATCCATCATCAACATCCCCACCTTCTTCACCAACAAGAGAGACATAATCACATGGTATGGGCACTCCACTTGGCAACTGCCAAGCTTGGGGGAGTGCCCCGGTATCGTATCACCATCACTTTTATCTTTACCGTTTTCTTAGTTCGATCCTTTTGGTAATATCTTGATCTAGTAGAATAAAAGTTCTTAGTGTGATCTAGTTGTGAGTTTTGCTTTATTATCCTTCTATATAATCGAGTCCGTGAGCTATATAATAAAGATTAGTGTTGAGTCAAGGGCTTGATTATTTTTCATGATCCTAAGTGAATAAAATAAAAGAGAAAGAAATAAAAAGATCATGTGAGTCTTATGGAGATTAATGAGCTCACATAGAAAGAGTATGATGAATAAAAGTTGCTGAGGATTGAAAAACATAGTTTTGGTCACCGTTGCAATTAATAGGAAGTAATAAAGAAAGAGAGGTCTTCACATACAAATATACTATCTTGGACATCTTTTATGATTGTGAGCACTCATTAAAATATGACATGCTAAAAGAGTTGACATTGGATAAGGAAGACAACGTAATGGGTTATGTTTTCTTACATCTGAGATGAATTATATTGTCTTGGATCTTCCAACATGATGAGCTTGCCTTTCCCCCTCATGCTAGCCAAATTCATTGCACCAAGTAGAGATACTACTTGTGCTTCCAAATACCCTTAAACCAGTCTTGCCATAAGAGTCCCCCATATCTACATATGGATTGAGTAAGATCCATCAAGTAAGTTGTCATCGGTGCAAGCAATAAAAATTGCTCTCTAAATATGTATGATTGATTGGTGTGGAGGAAATAATCTTTATACGATCGTGTGATATGGAAGTAATAAAAGCGACAGACTGCATAATAAAGGTCCATATCACAAGTGGCAATATAAAGTGACGTTCTTTCGCATCAAGATTTTGTGCATCCAACCATAAAAGCACATGACAACCTCTGATTCCCTCTGCGAAGGGCCTATCTTTTACTTTTATCCCCTACCTTGCATAAGAGTCATGGTGATCTTCACCCTTCCTTTTTACATTTTATCCTTTGGCAAGCACAGTATGTTGGAAAGATCCTGGTATATATGGCTAATTGGATGTGAGTTTTCATGAACTATTACTGTTGACATTAACCTTGAGGTAAATTGTTGGGAGGCAAAACTATAAGCCCCTATCTTTCTATGTGTCCAATTAAAACTCCATACTAATAAGTATTGCGTGAGTGTCAGCAATTGTGAAAGACTATATGATAGTTGAGTATGTGGACTTGCTGAAAAGCTCTTATACATTGACTCTTTCCTACGTTATGATAAATTGCAATTGCTTCAATGACTGAGATTGTAGTTTGTTAGTTTTCATACTTGATATTGTGATTGAATTATTACTCTAGCATTAGAGATTATATGACAAAAATTATATAAGTTGATGTTCTAAGAATGATCGTGATGCCCTCATGTCCGTATTTTATTTTTATCGACACCTCTATCTCTAAACATGTGGAAATATTTTTTGATTTCGGCTTTTCGCTCGAGGACAAGCGAGGTCTAAGCTTGGGGGAGTTGATACGTCCATTTTGCATCATGCTTTTATATCAATATTTATTGCATTATGGTCTGTTATTACACATTATGTCACAATACTTATCCCTATTCTCTCTTATTTTACAAGGTTTACATAAAGAGGGAGAATGCCGGAGGTGGGATTCTGGGCTGGAAAAGGAGCAAATATTAGAGACCTATTCTGCGCAGCTCCAAAAGTCCTGAAACTTCACGGAAGATGTTTTCCAAATATATAAAAAATATTGAGAGCACGAACTTCACCAGGGGGGCCACACCCTGCCCACGAGGGTGGGGGCGCGCCCTACCCCCCTGGGCACGCCCCTACCTCGTGGGCCCCCTGTTGGCCCTCCGGTGACCATCTTCTACTATATGAAGTCTTTCGATGGGAAAAAATCATAAGCCATCTTCTCGGACGAAACTCCGCCGCCACGAGGCGGAACCTTTGCGGAACCAATCTAGGGCTCTAGCGGAGCTGTTCTGCCGGGGAAACTTCCCTCCCGGAGGGGGAAATCATCGCCATCGTCATCACCAACGCTCCTCTCATCGGGAGAGGGAAATCTCCATCAACATCTTCATCAGCACCATCTCATCTCAAAACCCTAGTTCATCTCTTGTATCCAATTCTTGTCTCCAAGTCCGGGATTGGTACTAGTAGGTTGCTAGTAGTGTTAATTAGTCCTTGTAGTTGATGCTAGTTGGTTCAATTGGTGGAAGATCATATGTTCAGATCCTATATGCATATTATTACACCTCTAATTATGAACATGTTTATGCTTTGTGAGTAGTTACTTTTGTTCCTGAGGACATGGGAGAAGTCTTGCTATTAGTAGTCATGTGAATTTGGTATTCGTTCGATATTTTGATGAGATGTATGTTGTCTCTCCTCTAGTGGTGTTATGTGAATGTCAACTACATGACACTTCACCATTATTTGGGCCTAGAGGAAGGCATTGGGAAGTAATAAGTAGATGATGGGTTGCTAGAGTGACTGAAGCTTAAACCCTAGTTTATGCGTTGCTTCATAAGGGGCTGATTTGGATCCATATATTTCATGCTATGGTTAGGTTTACCTTAATACTTTTGTTGTAGTTGCGGATGCTTGCAATAGAGGTTAATCATAAGTGGGATGCTTGTCCAAGTAAGGGCAATACCCCAGCACCGATCCACCCACATACCAAATTATCAAAGTACCGAACCCGAATCATATGAACGTGATGAAAACTAGCTTGATGATATTCCCATGTGTCCTCGGGAGCGATTTACATCATATAAGAGTTTGTCCAGGCTTGTCCTTTGCTACAAAAAGGATTGGGCCACCTTGCTGCACCTTATTTACTTTTGTTACTTGTTGCTTGTTACAAATTATCTTATCACAAAACTATCTGTTACCACTTATTTCAGTAGTTGCAGAGAATACCTTGCTGAATACCACTTATCACTTCCTTCCGCTCCTCGTTGGGTTCGACACTCTTACTTATCGAAAGGACTACGATAGATCCCCCATACTTGTGGGTCATCAAGACTCTTTTCTGGCGTCGTTGCCGGGGAGTGAAGCGCCTTTGGTAGGTGGAATTTGGTAAGGAAAAATTTATATAGTGTGCTGAAATTTACTGTCACTTGTTAGCATGGAAAGTAATCCTCTGAGGGGCTTGTTCGTGGTATCTTCACCCCGACCAGTAGAGCAAAGAGTTTCTCCTCAACCTAGTGAACCTACTGAAAATGAAAATGAAAATGAAAATGAAAATGCTTGCTTTGAAGTTCCTTCGGGTATGATAGAAAAACTGCTAGCTAATCCTTTTTAGGAGATGGAACAAAACATCCTGATGAACATCTGATATATGTGGATGAAGTTTGTGGATTATTTAAGCTTTCAGGTGTACCCAGAGATGTTGTTAAGAAGAAGGTCTTCCCTTTATCTTTGAGGGGAGATGCATCGACATGGTATAGGCTATGTGATGATATGGGGTCCTGGAATTACAAACGATTGAAATTGGAATTTCATCAGAAGTTTTATCCTATGCATCTTATTCATCGTGTTGCAATTATATATATAATTTTTGGCCTCGCGAAGGAGAAAGCATCGCTCAAGCTTGGGGGGGATTAAATCAATGTTATATTCATGCCCCAATCATGATCTCTCAAGAGAAATGATTATTCAAAAATTTTATGCTCGGCTTTCTGGTAACAATCGCACCATGCTTGATACTTCTTGTGCTGGCTCTTTTATGATGAAGACTATTGAATTCAAATGGGATTTATTGGAAAGAATTAAACACAACTCTGAAGATTGGGACCTCGACAATGGTAAGGAGTCAGGTATGACACCTAGTTTTGATTGTGTTAAATCTTTTATGGATACCGATATTTTTCGTAAATTTAGCACTAAATATGGACTTGACTCTGAGATAGTAGCTTCTTTCTATGAATCTTTTGCTGCCTATGTTGATCTCTCCAAGGAGAAGTGGTTTAAATATCATCCTCCCATAGAAGTAAAAGTAGCTGCACCTATTAAAGTTGAAGAAAAGACTATCACTTATAATGATCCTATTGTTCCTACTTCTTATGTTGAGAAACCACCTTTCCCTATTAGGATAAAGGATCATGCTAAACCTTCAACTGTGGTTCGTAAAAGCAATATTAAAACATATACACCTCCTGAGCAAGTTAAAGTTGAACCTAATATTGCTATCATTAAAGATCTCTTGTCTGATAATATTGATGGGCATGTAATTTATTTCTGTGATGAAACTGCTAGAATTGCTAAACCCCATGATAAAGATAAACCTAGACCAGTGGTAGGCATGCCTGTTATTTCTGTTAAAATAGGAGATCATTGTTATCATGGCTTATGTGATATGGGTGCTAGTGCTAGTGCAATACCTTATTCCTTATACAAAGAAGTTATGCATGATATTGCACCTGCTGAGATGGAAGATATTGATGTCACAATTAAACTTGCCAATAGAGATAATATTTCACCAATGGGAATTGTTAGAGATGTTGAAGTCTTGTGTGGGAAAACTAAATATCCTGCTGATTTTCTTGTTCTTGGTTCCCCACAAGATAGCTTTTGTCCCATTATATTTGGTAGACCCTTCTTAAATACTGTTAATGATACCATAGATTGCAAAAGAGATGTTGTTACTATCCGTTTAGATGATATGACTCATGAATTTAATTTTTCTAAATTTAGTAGACAACACCGTGAAGAAGAATTACCTAGTAAGGATGAAATTATTGGTCTTGCTTCTATTGTTGTACCTCCTAGTGATCCTTTAGAACAATACTTGCTAAACCATGAAAATGATATGTTTATGAATGAAAGAAGGGAATTAGATGAAGTATTCTTTAAACAGGAACCTATTCTGAAAAACAATTTACCTGTTGAAATCCTAGGGGATCCTCCTCCACCCAAGGGTGATCCCGTGTTTGAGCTTAAACCGTTACCTGATACTCTTAAATATGCTTATCTTGATGAGAAAAAGATATATCCTGTTATTATTAGTGCTAACCTTTCAGAGCATGAGGAAGAGAGATTATTGAAAACTCTGAAGAAGCACCGCGATGCTATTGGGTATACTCTTGATGATCTTAAGGGCATTAGTCCCACTCTATGTCAACATAAAATTAATTTGGAAGTGAGGGAGTCCTGGATTAGGGGGTGTTCGGGTAGCCGGACTATACCTTCAGCCGGACTCCTGGACTATGAAGATACAAGATTGAAGACTTCGTCCCGTGTCCGGATAGGACTTTCCTTGGCGTGGAAGGCAAGCTTGGCGATGTGGATATTCAAGATCTCCTACCATTGTAACCGACTCTATGTAACCCTAACCCTATCCTGTGTCTATATAAACCGGAGGGTTGTAGTCTGTAGGCAATCAACTCCATACACAACAATCATACCATAGGCTAGCTTCTAGGGTTTAGCCTCCTTGATCTCGTGGTAGATCTACTCTTATACTACCCATATCATCAATATTAATCAAGCAGGAGTAGGGTATTACCTTCATAGAGAGGGCCCGAACCTGGGTAAAACAAAGTGTCCCATGACTCCTGTTACCATCCGGCCTAGACGCACAGTTTGGGACCCCCTACCCGAGATCCGCCGGTTTTGACACCGACATTGGTGCTTTCATTGAGAGTTCCTCTGTGTCGTCGCTTTTACGCCCGATGGATCCTTCGATCATCAACAACGATGCAGTCCAGGGTGAGACTTTTCTCCTCGGACAGATCTTCGTCTTCGGCGGCTTCGCACTGCAGGCCAATTCGCTTTGCCACCTGGAGCAGATCGAAAGCTATGCCCCTGGCCATCAGGTCAGGTTTGGAAGCCTAAACTACACGGCTGACATCCGTGGGGACTTGATCTTCGACGGATTCGAGCCACAGCCAAGCGCGCCGCACTGTCTCGATGGGCATGATATAGCTCTGCCACCAAACAGCGCCTTGGAGGCTGCACACGCATCGGTTCCGACCATTGATTCGGAGCCTACTGCACCGATCGAGGATCAGCGGTTGGACGCTGCCTCAGGGGCTGTGATCTCAAAGGCGATTGGAGCCGAACTCCAGCCCCGCACTCTGCATGGCCCGTGACTCCGAGGAGCCGGATTCCTCTTCGAGCTCCTCACCCCCCGCGCCCCTGCCGATCGAATCCGATTGGGCGCCGATCACGGAGTTCACCGCCGCGGACATCTTTCAGCACTCGCCCTTCGGCGACATCCTGAATTCTCTAAAGTCTCTCTCTTTATCAGGAGAGCCCTGGCCGGACTACGGTCAGCAAGGTTGGGATATGGACGACGAAGAAATTCAAAGCCCACCCACCACCCACTTCGTAGCCACTGTCGACGACTTAACCGACACGCTGGACTTCGACTCTGAAGACATCGACGGCATGGACGACGATGTAGGAGATGAACAAGAACCAGCACCTGTAGGGCGCTGGAAGGCCACCTCGTCATATGACATATATATGGTGGATACTCCAAAAGATGGAGATGGCGATGGAACAGTGGGGGATGACGCCCCCAAGAAACAACCAAAGCACCGGCGTCAGCGGTGCCGCTCTAAATCCCGCCAAAGCAAAAACGGTGATTCTGGCACGGGAGATAATACTACCCAGGATAGCGCCGAAGAACACCCACCTCAGCAAAATTCGGCACAGGAAGATGGAGAAGCCAGCCCTCCTGAGAGAGCGGCAGACCGAGAGGTCGAGGATGATAACTACACGCCTCCCTCCAAAGACGAGGCAAGCCTCGATGACGACGAATTCGTCATACCATTAGACCCCGCCAAACAAGAGTGTTTTAAACGCAGGCTTTTAGCCATGGTAAGCAGCCTCAAGAAAAAGCAGCAACAACTTAGAGCTGCCCAAAAATTGCTAGCTGACAGATGGACTGAAGACCTCGCGGCTGAAGAGTATGAACTCGAACGCCCCTCCAAGTGTTACCCGAAGCGCAGGCCGCTACCCCAATCATAGGAGTAAGCACCTACATCACCAGCGCATGACATGGCAGACCGGCCGCCTCGCGGCCGCGACAGAGAGGCCTATCGGCCCTCCACCCAAGCCATGCCCCGACGCCGCTCAACTAAGGCACAGGAAAATGCGCCCGACCTGTGAGACATACTGGAGGATAAGACAAGACAAACAAGATCGATCTACGGATCGCGTAGGCGCCCTACGGCATGTAACAATGATCTTCACTCTGGATACAACAAATCCGGCCGGGCCGAACACAATAGACATAGCTCTTCCGAGCTGCGTTGTGATATATCCCAGTACAGAGGCGCCGCACACCTGCTATGCTTCACAAATGAAGTAATGGATCATAAAATCCCAGAGGGTTTCAAACCCGTAAACATCAAATCATACGATGGCACAACAGACCCGGCGGTATGGATCGAGGATTATCTCCTTCACATCCACATGGCACGCGGCGATGATCTACACGCCATCAAATACCTCCTGCTCAAACTTAAAGGACCAGCCCGACATTGGCTTAATAGCCTGCCAGCAGACTCAATCGGTTCTTGGGAGGACCTGGAAGCCGCATTCCTCGACAACTTCTAGGGCACTTACGTGCGACCGCCGGATGCCGACGACTTAAGCCACATAATTCAGCAGCCAGAAGAATCGGCCAGACAATTTTGGACACGGTTCCTAACAAAGAAAAACCAGATAGTCAACTGTCCGGACGCAGAGGCCCTAGCAGCCTTCAAGCATAACATCTGCGATGAGTGGCTTTCCCGGCACCTGGGACAGGAAAAGCCAAAATCCATGGCAGCCCTCATGACACTCATGACCCGCTTTTGCGCGGGACAAGACAGCTGGCTAGATCGTAGTAACAACTTACCAAAGAACTCTGGTAATTCAGATACCAAGGACAAAAGTGGCAGCACACGTCGAAATAAGCAAAAATGCCGCGTTAACAGTGACAGCAATGAAGAGACGGCAGTCAATGCCGGATTCAAAGGCTATAAATCCGGTCAGCAGAAAAAGCCATTCAAAAAGAATACTCAGGGCCCGTCCAGTTTGGACCGAATACTCGATCGCTTGTGCCAGATACATGGCACCCCCGAAAGGCCAGCCAATCACACTAACAGGGATTGTTGGGTGTTCAAGCAGGCAGGCAAGTTAAGGGCCGAAAAAAGAGACAAGGGGCTGCACAGCGACGACGAGGAGCCCAAGCCGCCGAATAACAATGGACAGAAGGGCTTTCCCCCACAAGTGCGGACGGTGAACATGATATACGCAACCCACATTCCCAAGCGGGAGCGGAAGCATGCGCTACGGGACGTATACGTGATAGAGCCAGTCGCCCCAAAGTTCAACCCATGGTCCTCCTGCCCGATCACTTTTGATCGAAGGGACCATCCCACTAGCATCCGTCATGGCGGCTTCGCCGCAATGGTTCTCGACCCAATCATTGACGGATTTCATCTCACAAGAGTCCTCATGGACAGCGGCAGTAGCCTGAACCTGCTTTATCAGGATACAGTGCGGAAAATGGGCATATATCCCTCAAGGATTAAGCCCACAAGAACGACCTTTAAAGGCGTTATACCAGGTGTAGAAGCCAACTGTACAGGCTCGGTAACACTTGACGTGGTCTTCGGATCCCTGGACAATTTCCGAAGCGAAGAGTTAATCTTCGATATAGTCCCGTTTCGCAGTGGCTATCACGCCCTGCTCGGACGAACCGCATTCGCAAAGTTCAATGCGGTGCCGCACTACGCATATCTCAAGCTCAAGATGCCAGGCCCTCGAGGAGTAATTACGGTCAACGGAAACACCGAATGCTCCCTCCGTACGGAGGAGCATACGGCGGCTCTCGCAGCGGAGGTACAAAGTGGCCTTCTCAGGCAATTCTCCAATCCGGCCATTAAAAAGCCAGACACTGCCAAGCGCGCCCGGAGTAATCCACAGCAGGACCGCCTGGCACGCTCTGAGCAAGTGTAGCAATGCGGCCCCAACCCCAGCTTTCGCAACATAGCGAAACCAGTACCTCGCGTACATAACTACGCCCTGGAAATAACATGGGCACAGGGGAAGGGGCACAATAACGGCACGCCCAAAATACGGCTTAAACGTACTAGGGGCTGCCGGATTCTTTCTTAATTTTTTCTTACTTTCAGGACTCCATACTTCGGACGACCTGTTCGGCAATTCGACTGCCGCACAAACGATGCAAGATCCAGGGAGGCAGACAAGCCATGCCGCATTATGGAACTCCCAGGTGGTCTCTATTACGAGCGCTATACCTGTTTTAAATACAATTCCGCGGCCTGCCCCTGGTCAGGACATACTGAATAGTCCAATATCTTTTGCTTACCGCACTATTTGTATCATTCGGCTTTGATAAATAGCCTCTCTATAAACAATGCATAGCTTTTTGTCTATTTTTTGCATTAGAATCTCTTTTATATATGTTCACTAATGACATGTTGCACTCGTACACTGTGGTACGGCAAGTACGCCAGGGGCTTCAGTACCCTTTAATATGGTGTGAGAAGTCCGTACACTTTCACAAGTGCGGCACCCCGAACTTATAGCACTATATGCATCGGCTCCAAATCATGATTTGGGTCAATAGTTGGGTTTGCCCGGCTCCTATGTTTTGGTGCCTTACGTTCCGCTATATCGGCTAAGGTAGCACTAGGAGAACCACTGCGATTGTGCCCCGATTGAGCTGGGTTAAGCACCTCAGTGGAGAAAGCTAAAACTGACTATCATGATGAGGCGAGAGACCGGTCGCTGTTCGAGAGGTTTTTCGAGTCCCTAAAGACTTATGCCGCTTCGAGCGAGGAGCTGGATAACCCCAGCCATGCCGTGGATAGCGCCCCGAACTCGGTCTTCCGAACTAGGGGCTTCGCCGAAATTTAAAATTATAAAGTTCTATGGCTAAGTGAGAGTGTTCAAGCATTATAGTCCGATTGCCTGGTTCGTCGTGCTGAGCGCCTCCCTCGAAGGACCCAAACATGGGAAAAAGAGCGCAGAGGTTTATCACCGAACACCCCAGCACTAGTGGCATGGGGGCAGAAGCCGACGACTGGCCATCTCTCAATTTTTGATAAACGGCCGCACAGAAAATAATATTTTAAATTCAATAAGCATTGCTTAGCGCATATGAACAAGTTTTCAGCGCACAGGATAAAATCGAGCGAGTTCATTCAAAAATTACATCCTTGGTACATTCATCCGCCACAAGGCAGGCACCCGCAAGAACATCCTTATAGTAGTTCTCGGGTTTGCGATGCTCCTTCCCCGACGGCGGCCCGTCCCTCACAAGCTTCTCACCGTCCAGCTTACCCCAGTGCACCTTAGCACGGGCAAGGGCCCGACGGGCACCTTCGATGCAGACGGAGCGCTTGACGACCTCGAGCCTTGGACAGGCCTCCACCAGCCGCCGCACCAGCCCGAAGTAGCTCCCAGGCAGGGCCTCCCCGGGCCACAGCCAAACTATGAAGCCCTTCATGGCCTGTTCGGCCACCTTGTGGAGCTCGACTAGCTATTTTAGCTGGTCGCTCAAGGGCACAGGGTGTCCGGACTCAGCATACTGAGACCAGAACACCTTCTCCGTCGAGCTGCCCTCTTCAGCTCGGTAGAATGCGGCGGCGTCGGATACGCTGCGGGGAAGATCTACGAATGCCCCTGGAGAGCTCCGGATTCGGGTAAGTAACAAGTAGTTTACTTTTATATTTCTGCTTTGCATGAAGAATGCCTTACCCGCTGCTATCTTTTTCACCTCCTCCAACTCTTGGGGCCTTTTGGGCTTCGGCCTTGGCAGACTTGGCAGTCTCAAGGGCCGTCGCGAGCTCGGATGCTTGGGTCTTTGAATCAAGCTCCAAACTCTCATGTTTGTTCATGAGAGCCTGAAGCTCTTGCTGCACCTCGCCGACCTGAGACCCAAGTTTCTCTCGCTCGGTGCGCTCCGCGGCCGTTTTCTTTTTGGCCTTAGATAGCGCCTGCTTGAGGGTCGCCACCTCAGTCGTGGCCCCTACAATAAGCAGTACAATCCTGTTATTTTTTGCAATCATGCCTCTCTATAGGCACCCTTTTCAGTAAGGTATTTCTTACCTTCTTACTCCTCGAGCTGCCGCTTGGCAAGGCCGAGCTCTTGCTCGGTCCGCCCGAGTTCCTGTTTCAGGACACCCACCTCTGTAGTCAGTGCGGCGGTGGATAGCAGCGAAGCCTGCATACTCATATTGACTCTTTTTGTTAGACTCCTGCGAAATTTACTAGATCCTCTATTCGTCTTTTCTTTCCGAACGCCAAACAGAGCATCAGGTGCTACTGTCTATGCGGTAATATTTTTACATATTTTTACTTACCTCAAAGCCTTTTAGGAGGCTAGCACAAGCTTCACTCAGTCCGCTCTTGGCGGACTGAACCTTCTGGATCACCGTACTTATAATAGTATGGTGCTCCTCGTCGATGGAGGCGCCTTCAAGCACCTCCAACAGATTGTCCGGCACCTCCGGTTGGACGGAGGCTGCCGGCTCAGAAGGCTTGCTCCTCTTGGAAGGAGTTCGCCTGCCGCGGTCCGGAATCATTGAAGATTCCGGCACGGTGTCCGGCTCAAAGCCGGACTTGGAGCCCTAGGGGGTCTTGTCCCCTTTACTCCTGGAGTCCGGGAGGTCGCCTTGCGGCTCCTCCAGGACCACCTCCTCCTGCCCCGGAGCTCGTTGCGACGCCACTTTGGCGTCATCCGTAGTACGGGGGGAGACAACAGGTGGAACTGAGTTCACGTCCGATGAATCCAGGGAGCCGCTCGACAACTCGTTGAGTTTGGCCCGGGGCGGGCTGCATGATTATATTCGACATTAGGGAAAGCTGTGCAACAAAAGGAATATCATGAGTTACTCTGGTATCCGAACACTTACGATTTTGCCGGACGCCTGGCCCTGTCCGGCCACTCCTCTTCGTCCTCGTCGGCGTCAGGGGCATAGTCCGGCGGAGGGGTCTTCCTCTTCTTGGGCCCTTCGGCCTTCCCCCTTGGGGCGGCCTTCCTTTTCTTTCCTCCCTCCGCTGGGGGGGAGAGCTTTCTTCTTCCTCCTCCTCATTTTCACGGGAGGAGGGCGTCTCGGACTCGTCGGATGACGAGTCCGACAACACCACGTTGCGGGTACTCTTTCGAGTCCCCGTGGTCTTCTTCTTCTTGGCCTTCTTTTCGGGCACCACATAAGGCGCCGGAGCCAGCAGCTTCACTAGTAGAGCTAGGGCTGGGTCTTCGGGCAGCGGAGCCGGACAGTTAATCGGTCCGGATACTGCCCGCTAAGCCTGTCAAAGGTAAGGGAGTTTAGATCCCGCATAGAGTTAAACTATGAAAAAAGCTGAACATCCTGTAAAAGGTGAAAATAGCTTACCTCGCTAGCGTGACGCTGCGAGCTGTATCCGCGGTCCTCAGAAGCGGATGCGGGAGCCTCGGCACCTTTGATTAGCGCCTTCCAGACGTCTTCATACGTCGTGTCGAAGAGCCTGTTAAGGGTTCGGTGTCGTGCCGGGTCGAACTCCCACAAAGTAAAGTCCCGTTGTTGACACGGGAGGATTCGGCGAACGAGCATGACCTGGACTACATTTACAAGCCTGATTGACTTGTTTTTTTTCAGGGACTGGATGCATGTCTTCAGTCCGGTCACCTCTTTCTCGTTACCCCACGATAAGCCTGTCCCTTTCCAGGACATGAGCCGCGTGGGGGGTCCGGATCGGAACTTGGGGGCTGCGATCCATTTCGGATCGCGTGGCTCGGTGATGTAAAACCACCCGGCTTGCCACCCCTTTAGGGTCTCTACGAAGGAGCCCTCGAACCACAGGACGTTGGCAATCTTGCCCGCCATGGCGCCTCCGCACTCCGCCTGGTTGCCGCGCACCACCTTGGGCTTGACATTGAAGGTCTTGAGCCAGAGGCCGAAATGGGGGCGGACGTGGACGAAAGCCTCGCACACGACGATAAACGCCGAGATGTTGAGGATGAAGTTCGGGGCCAGATCGTGAAAATCCAGGCCGTGGTAGAACATGAGCCCCCGGACGAATGGGTGAAGTGGAAAACCCAGCCCGCGGAGGAAGTGGGAAGGAATACTACCCTCTCATGGGGCCTTGGGGTGGGGACAAGCTGCCCCTCCTCGGGAAGCCGGTGCGCGATGTCTTTGGACAAGTATCCGGCCTTCCTAAGCTTTTTTATGTCGCCCTCCATGACGGAGGAGACCTTCCACTTGCCTCCCGCTCCGGACATCGCTGGAGAAGGTTGAGGTGGGAAGTGCGGGCTTGGGCGCTGGAGCTCGAGTGCGCAGGAGATGGATAGGCAAAGGAGGAAGAAGGCGTAGGTAAAAAAGGTGGATCCTTATCCCCTTATATGGGCGGATGCGGTTGTGCGTCCCCACCTGCCTAATAAAACTCACTTGCCTCCCAAGCGCCGTGGTAAATGGTGCGGTTAGGGTTACCCACGTCCGTATTGATGAGAAACCCGTAAAAAGGGCATGCGATCTCTGCTTTGACAAGACGTGCCAAGGAAACCGCCTCGCAAAACATGCTGAGGTGGAAAAGTAAAAACGATTCGAGTAAAGGACTTGGCCGTAGTGTGATAGCGCACTGTAGAATACGTCACCAGATTTGATTTGTGTCAACATTATTCTCTCTATGGCAATATGTGGAAACTTATTTTGCAGAACCGGACACTGCTCTTGGTGTTTACAAATCTTCTATGAAGGACTTGGAGGAGGAACCCGCCTTGCAATGCCGAAGACAATTTGTGCGCCGGACTCGTCGTCATTGAAGCCTGGTTCAGGGGCTACTGAGGGAGTCCTGGATTAGGGGGTGTTCGGGTAGCCGGACTATACCTTCAGCCGGACTCCTGGACTATGAAGATACAAGATTGAAGACTTCGTCCCGTGTCCGAATAGGACTTTCCTTGGCGTGGAAGGCAAGCTTGGCGATGCGGATATTCAAGATCTCCTACCATTGTAACCGACTCTGTGTAACCCTAACCCTATCCGGTGTCTATATAAACCGGAGGGTTGTAGTCTGTAGGCAATCAACTCCATACACAACAATCATACCATAGGCTAGCTTCTAGGGTTTAGCCTCCTTGATCTCGTGGTAGATCTACTCTTATACTACCCATATCATCAATATTAATCAAGCAGGAGTAGGGTATTACCTCCATCGAGAGGGCTTGAACCTGGGTAAAACAAAGTGTCCCCTATCTCCTGTTACCATCCGGCCTAGACGCACAGTTCGGGACCCCCTACCTGAGATCCGCCGGTTTTGACACCGACAGGGAGAAGATGCTAAACCAGTTCGTGATCATCAACGCCGGCTGAATCCTAAAATGAAAGAAGTGGTAAGAAAGGAGATACTAAAGCTCCTTGAAGCAGGTATAATTTATCTCGTTGTTGATAGTCAGTGGGTAAGCCCTGCCCATTGTGTCCCTAAGAAGGGAGGTATTACTGTTGTACCTAATGATAAAGATGAATTGATTCCTCAAAGAATTATTACAGGTTATAGGATGGTAATTGATTTCCCCAAATTAAATAAGGCTACTAAAAAGGATCATTACCCCTTATCTTTTATTGATCAAATGCTAGAAAGATTGTCCAAACATACACATTTTTGCTTTCTAGATGGTTATTCTGGTTTCTCTCAAATACCTGTGGCAGCCAAAGATCAATCAAAGACTACTTTTACATGCCCTTTTGGTACTTTTGCTTATAGACGTATGCCTTTTGGTTTATGTAATGCACCTGCTACCTTTCAAAGATGCATGATGGCTATATTCTCTGACTTTTGTGAAAAGATTTGTGAGGTTTTCATGGATGACGTTTCCGTCTATGGATCTTCTTTTGATGATAGCTTGAGCAACCTTGATCGAGTTTTGCAGAGATGTGAAGAAACTAATCTTGTCTTGAATTGGGAAAAGTGCCACTTTATGGTTAATGAAGGTATTGTCTTGGGGCATAAAGTGTCTGAAAGAGGTACTGAAGTTGATAAAGCCAAGGTTGATGCTATTGAAAAGATGCCATGTCCCAAGGACATCAAAGGTATAAGAAGTTTCCTTGGTCATGCCGGTTTTTATAGGAGGTTCATTAAGGACTTCTCAAAAATCTCTCAGCCTCTGACTAATTTATTACAAAAAGATATACCATTTGTCTTTGATGATGATTGTGTAGAAGCATTTGAAATACTTAAGAAAGCAATGATCTCTACGCCTATTGTTCAGCCACCTGATTGGAATTTACCCTTTGAAATTATGTGTGATGCCAGTGATTATGCTGTAGGTGCTGTTCTAGGACAAAGAGTTGATAAGAAACTAAATGTTATTCAATATGCTAGTAAAACTCTAGACAATGCTCAAAGAAATTATGTTACTATTGAAAAAGAATTCTTAGCAGTTGTATTTGCTTGTGATAAGTTTAGACCTTATATTGTTGATTCTAAAGTAACTATTCACACTGATCATGCTGCTATTAAATATCTTATGGAAAAGAAAGATGCTAAACCTAGACTTATTAGATGGGTTCTCTTGCTACAAGAATTTGATTTGCATATTGTTGATAGAAAAGGAGCTGAGAACCCCGTTGGACACAACTTGTCTAGGTTAGAAAATGTGCTTGATGACCCACTACCTATTGATGATAGCTTTCCTGATGAGCAATTAAATGTCATAAATGCTTCTCATACTGCTCCATGGTATGCTGATTATGCTAATTACATTGTTGCTAAGTTTATACCACCTAGTTTCACATACCAGCAAAAGAAAAAGTTCTTCTATGATTTGAGGCATTACTTTTGGGATGACCCACATCTTTATAAAGAAGGAGTAGATGGTGTTATTAGACGTTGAGGGAGTCCTGGATTAGGGGCTCTCCGGACAGCCGGACTATATCCATTGGCCGGACGGTTAGACTATGAAGATACAAGATTGAAGACTTCGTCTCATGTTCGAATGAGACTCTACTTGGCGTGGAAGGCAAGCTAGGAAATACGGATATGTGTATCTCCTCCTTTGTAACCGACCTTGTGTAACCCTAGCCCTCTCCAGTGTCTATATAAATCGGAGGGATTTAGTCCATAGGACAATATACAATCATACCATAGTCTAGCTTCTATGGTTTAGCCTCTCCGATCTCGTGGTAGATCTACTCTTGTACTACCCATATCATCAATATTAATCAAGCAGGACGTAGGGTTTTACCTCCATCAAGAGGGCCCGAACCTGGGTAAAACATCGTGTCCCCTGCCTCCTATTACCATCCGCCTTAGACGCACAGTTCGGGATCCCCTACCCGAGATCCGCCGGTTTTGACACCGACATTGGTGCTTTCATTGAGAGTTCCTCTATGTCGTCGCCGTTAGGCTTGATGGATCCTACTATCAATGATGGTGATGCAGTCCAGGGTGAGACTTTTCTCCCCAGATAGATCTTCGTGTTTGGTGGCTTTGCCCTGCGGTCCAATTCGCTTGGCCATCTGGAGCAGATTGAAAGTTACGCCCCTGGCCACCAGGTTAGGTTTGGAAGCTTAAACTACACGGCCGACATCCGTGGAGACTTGATCTTTGACGGATTCGAGCCTCTGCCTTGTGTGTCACGCGGTCACGATGAGCACGATTTACCTCTACCATCGGACAGTGTTCGGGAGATCGCACAGGCAGCCGCTCCGACCCTCAATTCAGAGCCAGTTGCACCATCCATGGACAGGTGGATGGACCCCGCCACGGAGGCCTTACCCTCAGCGGCGATCGAGCCAAACATAGACCTTACCTTGCACGAGAGCCGTGTTGTTAAACTGCCGGATCCTTCTCCGGCCACGGACTCTGAACCGCCTACGCCCGTTCCTATCGAATCCGATTGGGTGCCGATCATGGAGTTTACCTCCGCGGATATTTTTCAGCACTCGCCCTTTGGCGACATACTGAACTCATTAAGGTCTCTCTCCTTGTCAGGAGGATCCTGGCCGAACTATGTCCGGCAGGACTGGGATGCGGACGACGAAGAAATTCGCGGCCCACCCACCACCCACTTAGTAGCCACTGTCGATGACTTAACCGACATGCTCGACTTCAACTCCGAAGACATCGACGGTATGGACGACGATGCGGGAGACGAAGAGGAACCACTGCCCACAGGGCACTGGACAGCCACCTCATCATACGATATATACATGGTGGATACACCCAAAGAAGGCAATGGCGACGAGATAGCGGAGGATGACCCCTCCAAGAAGCAACCCAAGCGCCAACGTCAGCGGCGCTGCTCTAAGTCCCGCCAAAGCAAAAGTGGTGATACCTGCACAGGAGGTAATAACACTCCGGATAGTGCCGAAGACAACTACAGCCCCCTCCAGCAAGATTTAGAGCAGGAGGATGGAGGAGCTAGCCCTCCTGAGAGAGCAGCAGACGGAGAGGCGGAGGATGATAATTGCATGCCCCCCTCCGAAGACGAGGCAAGCCTCGGCGATGACGAATTCGCCGTGCCAGAGGATCCCATCGAACAAGAGCGCTTCAAGCGCCGGCTTATGGCCACGGCAAATAGCCTTAAGAAAAAGCAGCAACAGCTTCAAGCTGATCAAGATCTGCTAGCTGACAGATGGACTGAAGTCCTCGCGGCCGAGGACTATAAACTCGAGCACCCCTCCAAGAGTTACCCAAAATGCAGGCTGGTACCTCGACTGGAGGAAGAAGCATATGATGCGGCTGATCGGCCACCTCGTGGCCGTGATAGAGAGGCATTCCAGCCAAAAGCTCACCCCACACCCCGACGCCATTCAAATAAAAAAGCATGGGGAAACACGCCAGACCTGCAAGACGTATTGGAGGACAAAGCAAAACATGCAAGATCAATCTACGGATCACGAGGGCGCGCCACTATGCGAGACGATAAACGTCACGCCGGATACAGTAAAAGTAAATCCGGTCGGGCCGAACACAGCGGGCAAGACCCATTTGAGCTACGTCGGGATATAGCCCAATACAGAGGCGCCACATACCCCTTATGCTTCACAGACGAAGTAACGGATCATCAAATCCCAGAAGGTTTCAAACCTGTAAATATTGAATCATACGACGGCACAACAGATCCTGCGGTATGGATCGAGGATTTCCTCCTCCACATCCACATGGCCCGCGGTGATGACTTACACGCCATCAAATACCTCCCACTAAAGCTCAAAGGACCAGCGCAGCATTGGCTTAACAGCTTGCCAGCAGAGTCCATTAGCTGTTGGGAAGATCTGGAGGCTGCATTCCTCGACAACTTTCAGGGCACTTATGTGCGACCACCAGATGTCGATGACTTGAGCCACATAATTCAGCAGCCAGAAGAATCATCCAGGCAATTCTGGACTCGGTTCCTAACAAAGAAAAATCAAATCGTCGATTGTCCGGATGCAGAGGCCCTAGCGGCTTTCAAACATAACATCCGCGACGAGTGGCTAGCCCGGCACCTTGGTCAGGAAAAGCCAAAATCTATGGCAGCCCTCACAACACTCATGACCCGCTTTTGTGCAGGAGAAGACAGCTGGCTGGCTCGCAGCAAAAATATGTCAAAGAACCATGGTACCTCGGATACCAAGGACGGCAATAGCAGGTCCCGTCGCAACAAACATAAGCGCCGCATTAACAGCGATAATACTGAGGATACGGCAGTCAATGCTGGATTCAAAGGCTCTAAACCCGGTCAGCGGAAAAAGCCATTTAAACAAAGTACGCCGGGCCCATCCAGTTTGGACCGCATACTCGATCGCTCGTGTCAAATACATGGCACCCCAGACAAGCCAGCCAATCACACCAACAGGGATTGTTGGGTGTTCAAGCAGGCTGGCAAGTTAATTGCCGAAAACAAGGATAAGGGGTCACATAGCAATGACGAGGAGGAGCCCCGGCAGCCACACACCGGAGGACAGAAAAGGTTTCCCCCACAAGTGCGGATGGTGAACATGATATACGCAACCCACATCCCCAAGAGGGAGCAGAAGCGTGTGCTCAGGGACGTATATGCGTTGGAGCCAGTCGCCCCAAAGTTCAACCCATGGTCCTCCTATCCGATGACTTTCGATCGCAGGGACCACCCCACTAGTATCCATCATGGCGGATTCGTTGCACTGGTTCTAGACCCAATCATTAACGGATTTCACCTCACTCGAGTCCTTATGGATGGCGGCAGCAGCCTGAACCTGCTTTATCAGGACACAATGCGCAAAATGGGTATCGACCCTCAAGGATCAAACCCACAAAAACGATCTTTAAAGGCGTTATTCCAGGCGTAGAGGCCCATTGCACAGGCTCAATTACACTGGAAGTGGTCTTCGGATCCCCGGATAACTTTCGAAGCGAAGAGTTAATCTTCGATATAGTCCCGTTCCGCAGTGGTTATCATGCACTGCTCGGGCGAACCGCATTTGCGAGATTCAATCTGGTACCGCATTATGCATACCTCAAGCTCAAGATGCCAGGACCTTGTGGGGTTATTACAGTCAATGGAAACACAGAGCGCTCTCTTCGAACGGAGGAGCACATTGCGTCCCTCGCAGCAGAAGCGCAAAGCAGCCTCTCAAGGCAATCCACCGGTTCGGCGTTTCAAGACCCGGACACCTTCAAGCGCGCTCGGAGCAATCGGCAACTAGACCGCCTAGCGTGATCTGAACTCGCGTAGCAATGCGGCCCCCACCCCAGTCCCAGCAAAGCGGCGAAACTCGTGCCATGCGTACATAATTACGCATTAAAAATACCATGGGCACAGGTGGGGAGGGGGGCACAACTGCGGCACGCCCCAAGACGCGGCTTAAACCGCACTAGGGGCTTCCTACTTAGTTATTTTTCTCTTTTTCAGGACATTAATCTCTGGAAACCCTATCCGGCAGCACTATTGCCGAACACATGATGCAGCAACCAAGGAGGCAGAAAGCTACGTCACACCACGGAATTCCCAGGTGGATTACAGTAACGAGCGAAATATTTGATTTAATACTATTCCTCAGCTTGCCCTTGGAAGGGACATAGTCCTACTCTTTGCTTATCGCACTATCTGTATCATTCTGCTTTAACGCACCTCTTTGAATAAACAATGCATAACATTACGACTATTATTGCGTTCATGTTATATATATATATATGTGTGTTCATTAATGACGCCTTGCAACCGTACACTTTGGTACGGCCAATACACCAGGGCTTACGTACCCCACAATATGGTGTGAAAAGCCCGAACACTTTCACAAGTGTGGCACCCCGAACTTATAGCATTATATGCATCAGCTCCGAATCATGTCTTTGGTCAAATGTTGGGTTTGCCCGGCTCCTATGTTTTGGTACCTTACGTTCCTCTCTATCAGCTAAGGTAGCGCTAGGAGAACTACTGCGATTGTGCCCCGGTTCTGCTGGGTTAAGCACCTCAGTAGAGAAAGCTAAAACTGACTGTCATGATAAGGTGAGAGACTGGTCGCTGTTCGGCGAGGTTTCGAGTCCCTAAAGACTTATGCCGCTTAGAGCGAAGGGCCGGCCCTGTTCGGCTTAAAGGCGTGTATCGCGCCCCGAATTCGGCCTTCTGAATACCAGGGGCTTCGCCAAAATTTAAAATTAAAGAATTATATGGCTAAGTGAGAGTGAGCATTATTAGTCCGGTTGCCTTGTTCGTTGTGCTGAGCACCTCCCTCGAAGGACCCAAAAATGGGAACAAGAGTGCTTAGGTTTATCCCGAACACCCCAGCACTCGCGGCATGGGGGCAGAAGCCGAGGACTAGCCATCTCTCAGATTGGATAAACATCCAAACAGAAGGTAATATTTTAAATTCAAACAAGCGTTGCATAGCGCATATGAAACAAGTTTTCATAAATACAGGATCACACGAGCAAGTTTTACTCAAATATTACATCTTTTGTGCACTCGTCCGCTATGAGACGGGCACCCGGCAGAACACCCTCGTAGTACATCTCGGGGTGGCGATGCTCCTTGCCCTCCGGCGGCCCTTCCTTGACCAGCTTCACGGTGTCTAGCTTGACCCATTGCAATTTCACATGGGCGAAAGCCCGGCGTACACCTTCAGTGCAGACGGATCGCTTGACGACCTCCAGCCACGGGCAGGCATCCACAAGCTGCCTCACCAGGCCGAAGAAGCTGTTCGGAAGGGCGTCGCCAGGCCACAACCGGACTATAAAGCCCTTCATGGCCTGTTCGGCCGCCTTATGTAGCTCGACCATCTGCTTCAGCTGGTCGCTCATTGGCACTGGGTGTTCGGCCTCAGTATACTGAGACCAGAACAGCTTCTCTGTTAAGCTTCCATCCTCGGCCTGGTAAAATTGTGCGGCATCGGGCACGCTGCGGGGCAAATCTGCGAATGCTCCTGGAGAGCTCCAGATTCGGGTAAGTAATCGGTAATTTACTTTTACATGCTTGCTTTGCATATAGAATGCCTTACCCGCCGCTATCTTCTTCATTGCGTCGATCTCCTGGAGGGCCTTTTGGGCTTCGGCCTTGGCACTCTTTGCGCTCTCGAGGGCCTCGGCAAGCTCAGACTCCCGCGTCTTCGAGTCAAGCTCCAATGCCTCATGCTTCGTCACAAGAGCCTGGAGCTCTTGCTGCACCTCGCCCGCCCGAGCCTCTTGCTTTTCTCGCTCGATGCGCTCCTTGGCCGCTTTATCTTCGGCCTTGGACAGCACTTGCTTTAGGGTCGCCACTTCGGTCATGGCCCTGGCAAATTCATGATGATCCTGTCATTTTGCAATCGCATTATTTTTATACATATCCATAGACTAGGTACTACTTACCTTTGTTCTCCTCGAGCTGCCTCTTGGCAAGGCCGAGCTCGTCCTGGGACCCTTTAAGGTCCTGCTTTAGTACAGCGACCTCCGCAGTCAGTGCGGCGGACGCCAGCAACGAAGCCTGCATATGCATATTGACATACTCATATTAGACTCCTGCGAAGCGCTGTGAAGCGCTTCCAGCATATTGTCCGGCGCCTCTGGATGGACAGAGGTCACCAGTGCAGGCGTCTTGCCCCTCTTAGAAGGAGGCCGCCTGCCCGAGTCCGGAACCACTAGAGGTTCCAGCGCGGTGTTCGGCTGAGGGCCGAACTCGGAGCCCTCAGGGGCATTGTCCCCTCTGCTCCCGGAGTCCGAGAGGCCGCTTTGAGGCGCCTCCGGGACCGTCTCCCCTCGACCCGGTGCCTCATGAGACAACACCTTGGCGTCGTCTGCAGGATGAGGGGAGGTGGCGGTCGGAACCGGATCGCTATCCATGTCCGACGAGCCCAGGGAGCCATCCGATGATACATCGATACGGGCTCGAGGCGGCCTGCATAATCATATTTCGGCGTTAGGTGAAGTAGTGTGACAAAGGAATGTTATGAGTTACTCTAGTATCTGAACACTTACGACTTCCCCAGGGGCTTGGCCCTGGGCAGCCACTCGTCTTCGCCATCGGCGACGGTGGTAGAGCTGTCCGGAAGGAGAGTTCTCCCCTTCTTGGACCCTTCAGCCTCCCCAGTTGGGGCAGCCTTCCTTTTCTTGTCTCCCCCGTCTGGAGGGGGAGCATCTTCTTCTGCCTCCTCGTCTTCAGGGGAGGACTGTGCCGTAGAGTCCTCGGACGGTGAGTTCGATGACGCCTGGCGCCGGGAACTCTTTTGGGTTCCCTTGGCCTTCTTGGTATTCTTTGGCACCGTATAAGGAGCCGAGGTCAGCATCTTTGTCAGAAGAGCGTTTGCTGGGCCTTCGGGCAAAGGAGCCGGACAGTCGACCTATCCAGCCGTCTCCTGTCAGTCCTGTCAAAGGTACGGGAGTTTAGATCCCGCATGGAGTCAAGCTATGAAAAACAAGTATCCTGTAAGAGGTAAAGCAGCTTACCGCACTGGCTTGGCAGTTCGCGCTGAATCTGCGATCCTCAGTAGTGGGAGGGGGACCTCGGCGCTCTTGAACAGCACCCTCTAGGCATCTTCGTGAGTTGTGTCGAAGAGCCTGTTCAGAGTTCGATGCTGCGCCGGGTCGAACTCCCATAAGTTGAAGGCCCGTTGTTGGCGCGGGAGGATCCGGCGGATGAGCATGACCTGGACTACGCTGACGAGTTTGAGCTTCTTGTTGACCATGTTTTGAATACATGTTTGGAGTCCGGTCAGCTCTCCCGAACTACCCCAGGACAGGCCCTTCTCTCGCTAGGAGGTGAGCCATGTGGGGAAGCCAGATCGAAATTCGGGGGCCGCTACCCATGTAGGGTCACACGGCTCGGTGATGTAGAACCACCCCGACTGCCACTCCTTATTGTCTCCATGAAGGATCCCTCGAGCCATGTGATGTTGGGCATCTTGCCCACCATGACGCCTCCGCACTCCGCCTGGCGGCCGCTCACTACCTTCGGCTTGACATTGAAAGTCTTCAGCCATAAGCCGAAGTGGGGCTTGATGCGGAGGAAGGCCTCGCACACGACGATGAACGCCGAGATGTTGAGGATGAAGTTCGGGGCCAGATCGTGGAAATACAGGCTGTAGTAGAACATGAGCCCCCGGACAAATGGGTGGAGAGGAAATCCCAGTCCGCGGAGGAAATGGGTAAGGAACACCACCCTCTCATGGGGCCTGGGGGTGGGGATGAGCTGCCCCTCCTCTGGGAGCCGGTGCGCAATGTCGTCGGGCAAGTATCCGGCTCTCCTTAGCTTCTTGACGTGTCCCTCCATGACGGAGGAGACCATCCACCTGCCTCCCTCTCCGGACATGGTTGGAGAAGGTCGAGGTGGGGAATGCGAACTTGGGCGTTGGGGCTCGAGTATGCGAAGGTGGATGAGCAAAGGAGGAAGAAGGCGTGGATGAAAAGGTAAATCATTATCCCTTTATATGGGCAGATGAAACTATGCATCCCCACTAGCCTGGTAAAACTCGCTCGTCCCCCAAGCGCCGTAATTGATGGCGCTGTTGGGTTACCCACACCCATATTGATGAGAATCCCGTGATAAGGGGACACGATCTCTGCTTTGACAAGACGTGTCAAAAAACTGCCTCGCGTTATGTGCGGGGCTAGTTAAAGGAAACGGTTCGAATAATCACCGGGCCGTGACATTTTCGTCTTGCCAAAACAAGTCAGCAAATTAGATTTGTGGAAATACTATTCTCTCTATGGTGGTATGTGGAACTTATTTTGCAGGGTCGTACACAATCCTTCAATTCAGATTCTTCCGTGGTGTATTCGGAGGAGGAACCCGCCTTGCAATGCCGAAGACAATACTGCGCGCCGGACTCATCGTCATTGAAATCTTGGTTCAGGGGCTACTGAGGGAGTCCTAGATTAGGGGGTCTCCGGACACGGACTATATCCATTGGCCGAACTGTTAGACTATGAAGATACAAGATTGGAGACTTCGTCTCGTGTCCGGATGGGACTCTACTTGGCGTGGAAGGCAAGCTAGGCAATACGGATATGTGTATCTCCTCCTTTGTAACCGACCTTGTGTAACCCTAGCCCCCTCCGGTGTCTATATAAACCGGAGGGATTTAGTCCGTAGGACAACATACAATCATACCATAGTCTAGCTTCTAGGGTTTAGCCTCTCTAATCTCGTGGTAGATCTACTCTTGTACTACCCATATAATCAATATTAATCAAGCAGGACGTGGGGTTTTACCTCCATCAAGAGGGCCCGAACCTGGGTAAAACATCGTGTCCCCTGCCTCCTGTTACCATCCGCCTTAGACGCACAGTTCGGGACCCCCTACCCGAGATCCGCCAGTTTTGACACCGACAGACATTGTGTACCTGAGCATGAACAGGAATAGATCCTACGCAACTGTCACTCCGAAGCTTATGGAGGACACCATGCTGGAGATAGAACTGCACATAAGGTACTGCAATATGGTTTTTATTGGCCTACTATCTTCAAGGATGCCCGTAAGTTTGTCTTATCTTGTGATGAATGTCAAAGAATTGGTAATATTAGTAGACGTCAAGAAATGCCTATGAATTATTCACTTGTTATTAAACCATTTGATGTTTGGGGCTTTGACTATATGGGACCTTTTCCTTCCTCTAATGGTTATACACATATTTTAGTTGTTGTTGATTACGTTACTAAGTGGGTAGAAGCTATTCCAACTAGTAGTGCTGATCATAACACTTCTATTAAAA
Source organism: Triticum dicoccoides (assembly GCF_002162155.2). Lineage (NCBI taxonomy): Eukaryota > Viridiplantae > Streptophyta > Magnoliopsida > Poales > Poaceae > Triticum > Triticum dicoccoides. Next base: position 376,485,796 of record NC_041380.1, on the reverse strand, counting down.
TGCTTAAAGAAGTTATTTTTCCAAGATTTGGAGTCCCTACATATTTAATGACTGATGGTGGTTCACATTTTATTCATGGTGCTTTCATTAAAATGCTTGCTAAATATGATGTTAATCATAGAATTGCATCTCCTTATCACCCTCAGTCTAGTGGTCAAGTAGAATTGAGTAATAGAGAACTCAAAATTAATTTTGCAAAAGACTGTTAATAGGTCTAGAAAGAATTGGTCCAAGAAACTTGATGATGCATTATGGGCCTATAGAACTGCATATAAAAATCCTATGGGTATGTCTCTGTATAAAATGGTCTATGGAAAAGCATGTCACTTACCTCCCGAACTAAAACACAAGGCTTATTGGGCTATTAAAGAACTTAATTATGATTTTAAACTTGCCGGTGAGAAGAGGTTATTTGGTATTAGCTCACTTGATGAATGGAGAACCCAAGCCTACGAAAATGCCAAGTTGTTTAAAGAAAAAGTTAAAAGATGGCATGACAAAAGGATACAAAAGCGTGAGTTTAATGTAGGTGATTATGTATTGCTATACAACTCTCGTTTAAGATTTTGTACACGACACGTATTTTGGTCGGTAAAATTCATTATATAACCTCCCAGGGGTTTTGACTCCCGTATCACGCAAAAATCTCTTGGCTTTGTTTCGAGCTATTTTCTGGCAGGGTTGTCAAGGCCATGCACTATGTCATCTCCCTCCTCCTCCAACCATGAGGGCAACGATGCTTGGCTAATGAAGATAGAGCTGAAGAGAGAAGAACCCATGGAGATCAACAAGGATGAAGGGATCAAGAAGGCCATGGAGGACCAAGTTCCGGCAACAAAAGACACCCTTCAACTGGATCACAATCTTCTTACCCCAATAGAAATCGAAGCTTTCATGTAGCAACCAGACCTCAAACGATCCAATCTCTGTGCTCAGGTGTCATCCCTGGATCAGTAATGCTGACACCACACAGTACTTGAAGGATTTATAACAGAGTAGAAATCACACACTTATTACATCGAGTATCTCAAAAGAGAACTTATTACAATAAATATGGCTTAAGGCCATCTAATAACGATAACAGCGGAAGGCTTGGAAGATAAGTGAGTCCATCAACTCCAACGGCATCACTAAGTATAGAACCACGACCTAAAAGGCACCTTACTCGTCGTCTGAAAAGTCTGCAACATGAATGTTGCAGCCCGAAACGGGTCAGCACATGGAATATGCTCGCAATGAAACACATAGAGAGCAATAAAAGAATAATGCTATACTACATGCATGTTTGGTTGGTGGAAAGCTCTATGGTTACAGTTTTGCGTAAAGCTAATTTTTCCCTACTGCAAAGGTGTTGGGGATATTACTACCAATATGACCCGCCCAGGAGGGGCCGGGTCAGCCCAAATGGTAGGTTACATAATAAGCCCAATATACAGTCAAGATGATAGTTTATTAAACATATAGAAAGCCCAAAGGCCTCGGGCCGGCTTAAGGCCCATTATTGTAAACCGCCATATGGGCGGTAAGACTTGTAAAGAAAGGCATGTAAAGGAACTCACCAAGACGGACACGATTATGAGCCGGCCGGGACTCTGTAGGCCACCAGGCATCAACCCATGTATATAAGGGGACGACCCGGTGGCGGCTTAGGCACGAAACAACCAAGTCGATAACCAAGCCGGCGAGTTGAGCCTCTTGGAGATCGAAACCTCAGCAATACCAATCCCAACTAGACGTAGGTTTTTACCTTCATCGTAAGGGGTCGAACTAGTATAAAACCCTCTCATGTCCTTTGTCCCGATTAACCCCTTTAAGCTTCCTAGTGCGATGGCCCTACGACTAAGTCCTTGCTCTAGGACATCTGCCGTGACAATTCCACGACAAAAGGAATACATTTTATTTAACTATCATGGTAGTTGTTAAACATTGAGAATGGTTGACAGCATTCTCAATCCCAATTAAGGAGCACCATTAAAACCCAACAAAACTAATTAATGTAACATGATGAGATTCACATGATAATCCAAGTACTAGATACTGAAGTTGTCCATAACCGGGGACACGGCTAACCATGATTAGTTTATACACTCTTCAGAGGTTTGCACACTTTTCCCCACAAGACTCGATCTCCTCCGTTAGGATTCTTGCACTACATGGTGTTTGAGAAACGGATGACCGAGACATAGTCTTTTAGAAGCGCTAGCACCTTACGAACGGGTAGACAGTACCAACCTACATCCCCTACATCTGCTAGTCTACCACTGTAAGAGTTCGCACGACTTAGTCAACTATGCTAGAGCCCATAGTAGCTTGTGGCTGTACACAGAAGTTTCTAGTATGAATAATCTCATGATCCCTTTGAGCCTGGGTGGCGGTCCATAAAGAAAAACAGGCAATCACTGGAATACCCAGGTGCCTCAATCCACCCATATGTGTATTTAAGTTGCCACCTTAGATAAACCATTAATTTAACAATCTCACATCTGTCATGGATTTCACTCACCCAATCCACGTCTACTGGCATAGCATGGTATAATAATCAAACATAGAAGTAACTCCCAAAGGTTTGATAATAAGCAGGTAATAGGTACTACCTCATCTACCTCCTAGACCCACAATTTAATTAGATCCTAATCATGCAATGTGTGAGGATTGATCTAATGCAATAAAAACTGGGTAATAGGATGGAATGATCAAAGTGTTACTTGCCTTGCTGATGATCCGTGAAACCTAGCGATTCGAAGTAGCAAGCGGCACAATCCGGGTACTCTATCGCAAACAAACAAGCATACAATAAGTACTCAACTAATGCACAGGTAAAACTCAAATAAAATATCTAACCAGAAAGTTCAACTTAAGAACTTCGGTTGGCAAAAAGAACCCAATCGAACGAAGCAATGAAAGACAAACGGCAAAAGAAACAAGCTCCATTTACTAATCTGAATCTAGGTCAAATTTTACCGAGGCAAAACTTGTTTGAGTTGGTTAAACGGGAAGAGGGTTTCGAGATGAAACTCCAGGCGCTTGAATCGCCTGATTCCGACAAACGAGCGACAAGTTAAACTAAAACGAACATTGGATCAGGAATCGCGATCAGAAAAATCGTGGATTTAAACTGAGAAAAAGAAAAACGACGAACAGGTTAACGAACGAACGTTCGTTAACTAGAACTAAATGATGGACGCATTCGTTAAAACGAATGAACGAGCAAACGCTCGCTAATTAAATAAACCGGAGAAAAACCGATCTATTTAAAAAACGAAAACTAGGGTTTTCTAACAAACCGAAACAACTTTTCTCAGAAAACCGGGGTGGCGGCTACCTCGGCTCGGGGCTCCGGCAAGGCTCCGGCGGTGCTCCGGGCGGCGGCGGGTGGTGCGGGCGACGGGGCGGCGGCTCCGAGCGGCGGCGGCAGGCGGCGCGGGCGGCGTGGGAAGGCGGCGGCGATGTGCGGCTCTAGGGGGTCCGGCGGGGTTATAAAGGGGGGTCCGGCGGACTTGGGGAAGGGGGCGGCCTCGGGAGGCGTGTCCTCCCCGGACTCGGCGGCGGCGGCGGTCAGGACTCCGGTCCCGACCCGGGCGGGAGGCGGTGGTAGGCTGGGCCGGCCTGGCGTGGCTGGGCCCTTGGCCCAGTCGGGCACGGGGTCTCTTTTTAAAAAAACAATAACGCTACAACAAAGAAAAATTCTAGAAAAATAAATAAAATTCTAAAAATGCCAAAACAAATTTTCACCGTCTAAATAAAATATTTAGAACAGGATGAACATTTTCTTGGCCCTAGATGCAATTTTTGAAAACGTCCAATTTTTCCTAAATTCAAATAAAATAGCAAATAAAACCAAAATAAAATCTTATTCAATTTTTTTTATTAAATCCTCAATATTTCTTTATTTTGGGAAAGTCATTTTATTCCCTCTCTCATAATTTTTATAATAGAAATAATTGAAGATAAAATAAATAAAATCAAATGATCCTATTTTCAAAATTTGAGACAACTCAAATATGAAAATAACCAAATCCCCAACTCTCTCCGAGGGTCCTTGAGTTGTGTGAAATTTCTAGGATCAACCAAAATACAATAAATATGATATGCAATGATGATCTATTGTATAACATTCCAAATTGAAATTTTGGGATGTTACAAACCTACCCCCCTTAAGATGAATCTCGCCCTCGAGATTCGGGTTGGCTAGAAAATAGGTGAGGGTGGTCCTTCAACAGATCCTCCTCTCGTTCCCAGGTGGCTTCATCCTCCGTGTGGTGGCTCCACTGAACTTTGCAAAACTTGATAACCTTGCTGCGGGTGACTCGGCTGGCATACTCAAGAATTTTAACTGGTTTCTCTTCATAGGTCAAATCACTGTCCAACTGAATCACTTCCAGCGGCACTGTATCTCTTAGGGGTATATCAACCATCTCTGCGTGGCACTTCTTTAATTGGGAAACGTAGAACACGTCGTGAACTCCTGACAATCCTTCAGGCAATTCCAACTTATAAGCTACTTCTCCCATACACTCCAAAACCTTGTATGGTCCTACAAAACGTGGCGCTAACTTTCCCTTAACTCCAAAGCGCTTAACTCCTCGAAGTGGAGATACTCAAAGATAAACTCGATCTCTGACTTCGTAAACTGTCTCTTTGTGTTTTGAATCTGTGTAGCTCTTCTGCCTGGACTGGGCTACCTTGAGCCTATCGCAAATCAATTTTACCTTCTGTTCAGACTCCTTAATCAGATCTGGTCCAAACAACTGGAGGTCTCCAACTTCATCCCACGACAACGGGGTCCTGCACCTCCTTCCGTACAAGGCTTCGAAAGGGGCCATATTCAAACTGGATTGATAACTATTGTTATAGGAGAACTCTACGTATGACAAATTCTCGTCCCAGCTAGATCCGTAATCTAGCACACAAGCTTTCAGCATATCCTCCAAAATCTGATTGACTCTCTCGGTCTGCCCATCTGTCTGCGGATGGAAAGCGGTACTAAACTCTAGCCTGGTACCCGAAGTTTCGTGCAACTGATCCCAGAACTTTGAGGTAAACTGGGTTCCTCTATCTGATACAATGCTCCTTGGAACTCCATGCAGACATACGATTTGGGTCATGTATATCTTTGCCAACTTGGCACTAGTATAGGTAGTCTTCACTGGGATAAAATGAGCTACATTTGTCAAACGATCGACTACAACCCATATCGAGTCATAGCCTGAACGAGTTCTGGGCAATCCTGTAATAAAATCCATGTCTAGCTTATCCCACTTCCATTCGGGTATCGGCAATGGCTGTAGCAATCCTGCTGGCTTCTGATGCTCTGCCTTTACTCTCTGACATACATCACAAACGGCTACATACTCCGCAATATCCTTCTTCATTCCGGTCCACCAGAAAATATCCTTCAAATCCAAATACATCTTGGTATTTCCTGGGTGAATCAAATATGGTGAATCATGGGCCTCTTGCAGAATCAACTTCCTGATCTCCGAATCATTAGGCACATAAACACGGTCTTCAAACCATAAGGTATCGTGCTCATCCTCACGAAATCCTTTAGCTTTTCCTTTGCTTATTTTCTCCTTAATAGAAGCAATCTCCTTGTCAATCTTCTAGGCTTCTCTGATCTTATCCATCAACGTACACTGAATCTCCAATGTTGCTATATAGCCTCTCGGAACTATCTCCAAACATGGCTCACGAAAATTTTCGGCTAACTCTCTTGGTAAATCTCCCATCATTAAGGTGTTGACATGGCTTTTACGACTCAGCGCATCGGCTACTATGTTAGCCTTCCCGGGATGATAATGCAATCTCATATCATAATCCTTGATGACCTCCAACCATCTCCTTTGTCTGAGATTCAACTCCTTCTGCATGAAAATGTACTTCAAACTCTTGTGATCCATGTACACCTCACAATGGTTTCCAATGAGAAAATGTCTCCAAGTCTTCAATGCATGCACTACGGCTGCTAACTCCAAATCATGCGTAGCATAATTCAACTCATGAGGCTTAAGCTGTCGTGAGGCATAGGAAACAACTCTTCCTTCTTGCATAAGCACTGCTCCAAGTCCTCGACGTGAAGCGTCGCAATACACCTCATAATCCTTGGTCTGATCTGGCAAAATCAACATTGGTGATGTAACCAAGCGTTTCTTCAACTCCTGGAAACTGGCCTCACATTCCTCAGTCCATATGAACTTGGTATCCTTCTTCAACAACTCCGTCATAGGCTTCGCAATCTTTGAGAAATTTTCAATGAATCTCCGGTAGTATCCTGCAAGTCCAAGAAAACTCCGGATCTCTCCAACTGTTGTTGGGGCTTCCCAATTTGTCACAGTGTCAACCTTAGTGGGATATACTGCTATACCTTCTCCAGATATAACGTGTCCGAGGAATCCAACTTCCTTCAACCAAAACTCACATTTGCTAAACTTGGCATATAACTGATGTTCTCTGAGCTTACCAAGTACCAAACACAAATGCTCCTTATGCTCCTCTTCATCCTTCGAGTAAACTAGGATATCATCAATGAACACTATGACGAACTTATCCAAAAACTCCATAAACACTTTGTTCATCATGTTCATAAAATATGCAGGTGCGTTAGTCAGGCCAAATGACATAACGGTATACTCGTACAGCCCATACCTGGTGGTAAAAGCCGTCTTAGGTATATCCTGTTCTCGAATCTTCAACTGATGGTATCCTGATCGCAGATCGATTTTGGAAAACACCTTAGCTCCTTGCGATCGATAAAACATGTAACGCCCCGTGACCGATGTGCCAGGTGTCATCCAGTTATTCGCTATTGTTGCCTTGTCATTGCTTGCGTGTCATGCATCTCATATCATGTCATCATGTGGATTCCATTTGCATACGTGTTCGTCTCATGCATCCAAGCATTTTCCCCGTTGTCCGTTTTGCAATCCGGTGTTCCTATGTCACCTGGTGTCCCTTTCTACCTCTTTTTGTGCGCGGGTGCTAAACGTTTTCAGATTGGACCGAGACTTGTCATCCGGCCTTGGTTTACTACCGGTAGACCGCCTGTCAAGTTTCGTACCATTTGGACTTTGTTTGATGCTCCAACGATTAACCGAGGGACCGAGAAGGCCTCGTGTGTGTTGCAGCCCAACATCCTTCCAAACTGGCCCAAAACCCACCTAAACCCCCTCCATCATCTCAGTCGTTCGATCACGATCGCGTGGTCGAAAACCGCATCTCATTTGGACTCTCCTAGCTCCCTCTACCTATATATATGTGATCCCATCCGAAAATTCTCGCACACAAACCCTAGATCTCACCTCTCTTCGCGCCGCCGGACATGTCCGCCCGCCGGCGAACGCGTCCATCCCACCGTCACGTCGCCTCGGCCAATGGGAACGCGACACGTCAGCGCCGCCGCCTCCCGCACCCACTCAGCCGCCGCCACGTATCTGCTTGGCCTCCCCACTTCGCCGCACCACCCGCCAGGCCCGCCGGGCCCAGCCGCGGCCCTCCCGGCCCGGTCGGGCACCCGCCGCCGCCAATCGCGCCCGGTTCGTCAGCGCCAACCGGCCCCGCCGCCAGGTCGCCTTCCGCCGCCCGGCTCCTTCCCGCCGGCCGATGCTCTTCGCCGGCGCACGCCTGCCACCATCGCCGGCGCAGATCACCGCGCCGCCCCCGCACGGCTCGCCGCCGCCCCACCCAGCTGCTCAGCCCGGCGCGCCGCCCGTGCTCCGGCGGCCGCGCCGCTTCTCATCGGTAATCGCTGCCCCGCGGCGACCTCGAGCCGGCCACCGCCTCCCCTGTCTCCGGCACCAACCCCGGTGAAGGTCCGGCTCCGCCTCGATCTGCGTGCACTCGGGGCAAAAACCCTAGATCTGTTCTCGGAGGTATATTTTTCTCTAAGTCCCCGAGATTTCCAGTTTCAAATGCCCATGTTCATCATGCCATAACTCATCATCCGTGCCTCCGATTCATGCGTGTAGCATATCAAAATGTTTGCCTCAGAGAGCACATCATTTTATCTCATTGCATCATTTTCATTTGAGCTCATCTTGATGCCCGAAATGCTGTTGGAAGAGAGCTATTTGAGTTAATTGTCAGATCTGCTGCACCAAATAGCTATTTGTCATTTTTTGCCATGATTAATGTGTGCATGATATGCTCCTGAGCCCTACATGTGTTTTGTTATATGCCATGCCATCTTTCCAGAGGTGCTATCCATGTATTTTTGTGATATGTGGGGTGACTAGCACAAGCTTGCAAAGTGATGCATTCGTTAATGCTGATTTCAGGGACTTAAAATTTCTCTAAGTCCTTGATCAGTTTTTATCAATATGCCATATGTTCATGTTGTTCCTAGTGATCCGTGCCTCTTTTGAGGATGATCATTAAGGATAATTTATTAATCTTGTAGTTCTCTATCCATCCGTGTCTTTGTTTGCAATTATGGAGCACCCTAGCTTGAGTTAATCGAGCTCTACTTTTGCTAGTTCGTGAATCTGGGCAGATTGTCTACTTGTTAGCGATTTTGCCGAGGATGTTGTAGTTGATCCGTGCATGCTATGTTCTTGTTCTTGCCATGTCTAGCTTGTATAATGTGTATTCTTGATGGGTGTATGCTTAGATTATCATGCCTTGCTCTGTAGTGAGTGCATCGAGCTCGTAAACATGCCTACTTGATATCTGATTCGCATGCTCCAGTTTTTCTAAGTCTGTGACCTGATTATGTTTTTGCCATGTTCACATGCTTGCAATTGTATTTTCTGATCCCTTTTGGCTCAAGGTCACTAAGGGACTTTTGTTAAGCTCTTTGAGTAGCTCCATGCCATGCCTTGCTTTGCCATGCTAGGTTCCTGTAACATCTAGTTTTCATGCTTCAAAGTGTGCTACCTAATCTGAAATTCCAGGCTTGTGTTAATTTCACTAAAGTCTGAATCTGTTTACCATTTGCTCTTTTGCCATGCTTGTTTGAACCTGTTAACGGATGAATTGTCCGTAGCTCAGTGTTCATCTTTTTTTAATATTTATGAGTGGATCCCCGCCATGTATTTTGTTGCCATGTTTGGGTGTTGTAGCATGTTTAACCTGTTGCATTTAGATGGCTACTTGCTATTTATCGCAGACCGGTGCCATATTTGTTTTGCTTGCCATTTCCAAACCGTGCATCCGATTCCGGTGATCTTTATATCGATTTCAACCGAAATCATCTCCTATTTCTAGTGGCACTCTTGGATTTCCATGTTGAGGCCAGGTTCATTCATTCCCTTGCAAATCATGCATATGCATCGCATACCGCATCCCGCATATCCTACCATGTTCATGTGTTGGTTGTTTACTATGTTGTGTGCTTCTTTTTGGTGTTTGCTTCTTCGGGTTGGATCCGGTAACGTCGTGTTGTGAGGATTTGTTCGTCTACGTCTGTTTGTCTTCTTCATGGACTCGTTCTTCTTCCTTGCGGGATTTCAGGCAAGATGATCATACCCTCGAAATCACTTCTATCTTTGCTTGCTAGTTGCTCGCTCTTTTGCTATGCCTATGCTGTGATACCTACCACTTGCTTATCATGCCTCCCATATTGTTGAACCAAGCCTCTAACCCACCTTGTCCTAGCAAACCGTTATTTGGCTATGTTACCGCTTTGCTCAGCCCCTCTTATAGCGTTGTTAGTTGCAGGTGAAGTTTGAAGTTTGTTCCTTGCTGGAACATGGAGATGTTGTTCCTTGTTGGAACATGTTTACTTTTTGGGATATCACAATATCTCTTATTTAATTAATGCATCTATATACTTGGTAAAGGGTGGAAGGCTCGGCCTTATGCCTGGTGTTTTGTTCCACTCTTGCCGCCCTAGTTTCTGTCATATCGGTGTTATGTTCCCGGATTTTGCATTCCTTATGCGGTTGGATTATAATGGGAACCCCTTGACAGTTTGCCTTGAATAAACCTCTCCAACAAGGCCCAACATTGCTTTTACCATTCGCCACCTAGACTTTTCTTTCCCTTGGGTTTTGCAGACTCAAGGGTCATCTTTATTTAAACCCTCGGGCCAGTGCTCCTCTGAGTGTTGGTCCAACCCAGAGCACCGTGCGGGGCCGTCCCTTGGCAACTTGGGTTACGTTGGCTCCCGTACACTTAGCTTATCCGGTGTGCCCTGAGAACGAGATATGTGCAGATCCTATCGGGATTTGTCGGCACAACGGGTGGTCTTGCTGGACTTGTTTTACCATTGTCGAGGATGTCTTGTAACCGGGATTCTGAGCCTGATCGGGTCTTCCCGCTAGAAGGAATATCCTTCGTTGACCGTGAGAGCTTGTGATGGGCTAAGTTGGGACACCCCTGCAGGGATTTGAACTTTCGAAAGCCGAGTCCGCGGTTATGGGCAGATGGGAATTTGTTAATGTCTGGTTGTAGAAAACCTAAAGTTGACATTAATTAAAATACATCAACCGCGTGTGTAACTATGATGGTCTCTTTCCGGCGAGTCCAGGAAGTGAACACAGTGTTGGAGTTATGCTTAACGTAGGTTGTTCTAGGATCACTTCTTGATCATAGTTCTTCGTTCATGCTTTGCCTTCTCTTCTCGCTCTCTTTTGAGAACAAGTTAGCCACCATATTTGCTAGTCGCTTGCTGCAACTCCACCTCATACCTTTTACCCTTCCTATAAGCTTAAATAGTCTTGATCGCGAGGGTGCGAGATTGCTGCGTCCCCGTGACTCACAGATACTTCCAAAACCAGTTTGCAGGTGCTCGTCGATACCGTTCAGGTGACGCTACCAAGCTCAAGGAGGAGCTCAATGAAGATCTTGTCGTTTGTGTTGTTTCGCTCTAGTGGATCAGTAGTGGAGCCCAGTTGGGGTCGATCGGGACCGTGTCGCATTTGGGGTTCTTCTTTTATTTTGGTTTCGTAGTCGGACCTTGATTGTATTTGGATGTTGTAATGCTTTATTCATGTATTGTGTGAAGTGGCGAATGTAAGCCAACTATGTATCTCTTTCCCTTATGTATTACATGGGTTGTGTGAAGATTACCTCACTTGCGACATTGCTTTCAATGCGGTTATGCCTCTAAGTCATGCTTCGACACGTGGGAGATATAGCCGCATCGAGGGCGTTACAAGTTGGTATCAGAGCCTTCCCCGACCTTAGGAGCCCCACTGCTTGATCGTTTTTAGCTGTCGTTGTTGAGTCTAGAAAAATGTTTTGAGTCATTTAGGAATTATATATCGGAGAGTTAGGGCTTCTTTTTACTCCTCAGTCCCTTCATCGCTCTGGTGAGGAATCCTGACATAGAGTTTTGACTCTTCTCTTCTTAAATTTCACTAAAAAAAATTAGGATCACGCGGGTATCTTGGAATCGTTCTGATGGTTTCGTGATGAGAACATTGTTCTTGGTGCCTCCTGACATTTAGGGGTTGTGGCAGTGTCCCGGGGAGTTGAGCTCGGAGGTGTTGTCGTCACAATTTTATCGTTGCAGTTCTGGAATACCTGAGTTTAGTTCGCCGACATCGAAAATCTCTTTTATGCAGTTGTTGGTGAGATAACCTCGACGCCACCCAGTACTGGGGCGGGAGTTCGGGAGTATTGCCATAACTCGTATAACAGATGCTTTTCGAAGGTTGAGGTAGACGATTTCTGAAGTTTTCTTGGTTATGTGTTGAAGGATGGATACAGCTGGATGTAGGATGTGCTAGTTTTGGGTGATATGTTATGCTTCCCCTGTATCCCCAACACCCGATTGCATAACCGGAAAGTTTCGGGAGTTTATAAGTGGGAATTCAAGTAGCTCTTAGGATTTCTTTCCGACAGATATATGATATGAAATTGGGGTTCGACGTCTAGTGGTCCGCCTATTCACGGTTGGTTTTACAGTGGTCTCGTTCTGTCTTAAAGAGTCCTTGGCTATGCCGACTCGGGGACGCTTCGTATGTCATGTGCACTGCCTTGTACATGATGGTGCTGTATGATCGAGCCCGTGTAGGCCCCACCACGAAAACTTCGGACAAAATATCTATCATATGTTTGTTCCGGCTTATTCCGCAAGCCAATCCTTGTTTTTGTTTTGAGTTGTGGTATCCGAGTTGCTTCGAAGTCAAATGTTGATTCCATACCTTCTCCAATGTTGTTCTCATACTCCGATGTGGATAATTAATCCTTCATGATAATCGAGATTGTCATGCCAATTTCTTTTAAACCGGCGTGTTTCTCTTCAAGTGGAACCGATCATTTCAACTCCCGCAAGATCAATTATCACTTCTTCTCAATGGTGTTTGTTTCATCCGTCTCCAAGTTGCCTTTGTATTTCCCACCCGCCCACCCTTTTTCCTTAAGGACTCGGAATTCTTAACCAAGTATCCTTTTATATGAAGTCTCTCCATCCTTTTCCATCAATGTTCTTATCCGGTGATTCTCAGGAAGATGCTAACGGAGCTTCTAATTCATCATTCTTCGTTCTCTTTTATCCGATGAATTCAATTCAAGCTTTGCCAATTATATCTTTTCCTCGTTGCAAATACCTTCTCATGCCGGTGCACCTCATATTCAGTCATTTCTCGCTATTCAATTGTTCCGGAGTGCTCAAGATATCTCGAAGATTCGTGTTTCCACTTTGCATCCGCTCAAGCTATTTCGAGGTCCTATCTTATTCAAGCCATTTAATTCAACCGGTGTAATCTCTCCTTCAAATTTTTCGACGGTGTTTCTTTTGAGTGGGCCCTAACCCACAGGTATTTTCCCAGGATCTTACCTGACTCTTCTTATTTTACCGGAGTTATTCTCAAATCTTTCAAAGTTTGATGTAAGAATGAATTTTCATCAGTCAAATGTTTTTCTCCAAGATCTTTCATTTCTTTTCATCATTGGTTCAACTTTTCTATTCTTCTTTATTCTGGAGTGTCTCAACAATTCACGGTGGTGTTTCTCGTCGTCTTTCTCATCATTTGAAGACTGAACAAGAGTTTTACCTCCATATCTTATCCGTTCTCTCAGAGATTCGTGGTTCTAGTTCAAGGCCATCCTCTCATAATTGTTTTGGTCGCGAAAATTCTTTTCCTTCCTCCGGAGCTCATCATTTCAGAAGACTTATTCATTCTCAGCTTTCAGCTATCATTCTCCAATTTTTACCGGTGCTTCGTTCAAGTCATCGTTAATCGGCTCGTGATCTCTTCATTCTCATGTATCTAGATTCTCTCAAGCATCTACGTTTAATTGCTAATCCTTCTTGGTGTTTCTTCATGTTTTATTCGTTCATTTTCAATTCTTACGGTGGTTCATTCAAGAGTTTTCTTCCTTCGTGTATCATATCTATGCATTCGTGCTTTTCAAATTCTACCGGTGGATCGTTGAAGACTTTCTCAAGTTTGCGCTATATCTATCTTAATCTTTCTACGAGGATAAGTAGTATGCCAAATCCGTTGCTTGTCAGCAATTAAATTGTTGAAGGATACACATAACATAATTCTTATTCTTGTCCCATCCAAGTGTTTAATTCTTTTTCTGGAGTGGTTCATCGTATCACATTCTCAGTTCGAGATGCTTATCTTTTCTTTTCCGGAGTTCCAAGCTCTCGCAATTATATCATCACGGAGATACACCTAAAGCATTACAAGGTTTCACCTTGTGTTTTCAACTTCTCTTTCCTTCCGTTTGATCATCCTTTTGTTACCGGAGTTCTTCATCAAGGTTCTACATGTTGGTCCATCAAGGATTTATATTCCTTCTCCAAGTGTTCATTGAGAGTCTTTTCAAAAGAGCTCAAGCTTTCTTCATCTTGCAGTCCCGAGTGCAATTTCTTTCTGCCGTATCGTTTGAGGTGGTTTTATGTCATTCTTGATAATTTGAGTTCATGTTTCATGATTCACATGTTGTTAGGAATGAGGTATTTTAAATCCATCAATCTCTTCTTTGATGTTATCTTGGGTTATATTTCACCTAAAGCCTTCCCTAAGGATTGTTGCTATCTATGGTGTTTACAGATGACCCAAGTTCTTCGTTTATCCTCCCGGTGAAATAACTTTCTCGTCTCCTTGTTCATATGAATCCAGTTCGTCTCCCCATGAGTGGCAGATTGTCACCACATAATTTGAGATGGATTCCATAAGACCATATCAAGATTATTCTTTTCGTGTTGGTTTTCCAACAACTCCGTTCTACCTTTTGTTGTAAGCATGCTCTCTCAAGATCGTGTTTCCCTTCGTTCATTCCATTCCATTCTTACTTTTGTTCCGGAGGCATTGTTATGTTCATCTTTTCAACCCATCATCTCGTTTTGTCAAAGATCATGTTCTTTTCATGCGTATCCATTTAACCAGAGGGTTGTGCCCTTTTTGCTCAAGTTCTTTTCGCTTTATCACAACTTGTACATCTTGTTTTAACCGGAGTGCTTGCATGTACTTCTTGTCCTTTGCAACCTTTCTCTTGTGCCTTTCAACCTACAGGGCTCTCGTGATGTTCCTTGTTCCTCTTTTCTAAACGGAGTGCTTTCAACTTCGTTCATCCCCGTGGTATTCTTTTCTCGAAATGGCTTAACCTTTTCAAGGTTCTGTGGTCTCACTCGTTTGTCAAAGAAGCAACTTAGTTTTACCTCTTCTCTTTTCTCTTCCATTTTCCCTCCGGTGCCATTCTAGATCTCGGGACGAGATCCTCTCGTAGTGGTGGAGTGTTGTAACGCCCTGTGACCGATGTGCCAGGTGTCGTCCAGTTATTCGCTGTTGTTGCCTTGTCATTGCTTGCGTGTCATGCATCTCATATCATGTCATCATGTCAATTTCATTTGCATACGTGTTCGTCTCATGCATCCAAGCATTTTCCCCGTTGTCCGTTTTGCAATCCGGAGTTCCTATGTCACCCGGTGTCCCTTTCTACCTCTTTTCGTGCGCGGGTGCTAAACGTTTTCAGATGGACCGAGACTTGTCATGCGGCCTTGGTTAACTACCGGTAGACCGCCTGTCAAGTTTCGTACCATTTGGACTTTATTTGATGCTCCAACGGTTAACCGAGGGACCGAGAAGGCCTCGTGTGTGTTGCAGCCCAACATCCTTCCAAACTGGCCCAAAACCCACCTAAACCCCCTCCATCATCTCGGCGGTTCAATCACGATCGCGTGGCCGAAAACCGCATCTCATTTGGAATCTCCTAGCTCTCTCTACCTATATATATGTGATCCCATCCGAAAATTCTCGCAGATAAACCCTAGATCGCACCTCTCTTCGTGCCGCCGGACATGTACGCCCGCCGGCGGACGCGTCCATCCCACCGCCACATCGCCCCGGCCAATGGGAGCACGACACGTCAGCGCCGCCGCCTCCCGCACCCACTCAGTCGCCGCCACGTGTCCGCCTGGCCTCCCCACTTCGCCGCACCACCCGCCAGGCCCGCCGGGCCCAGCCGCGGCCCTCCCGGCCCGGTCAGGCGCCCGCCGCCGCCAATCGCGCCCGGTTCGTC
>NC_041380.1:376462044-376470171 GCF_002162155.2 Triticum dicoccoides | reverse complement strand
CTCTCTTCGCGCCGCCGGACATGTCCGCCCGCCGGCGAACGCGTCCATCCCACCGTCACGTCGCCTCGGCCAATGGGAACGCGACACGTCAGCGCCGCCGCCTCCCGCACCCACTCAGCCGCCGCCACGTATCTGCTTGGCCTCCCCACTTCGCCGCACCACCCGCCAGGCCCGCCGGGCCCAGCCGCGGCCCTCCCGGCCCGGTCGGGCACCCGCCGCCGCCAATCGCGCCCGGTTCGTCAGCGCCAACCGGCCCCGCCGCCAGGTCGCCTTCCGCCGCCCGGCTCCTTCCCGCCGGCCGATGCTCTTCGCCGGCGCACGCCTGCCACCATCGCCGGCGCAGATCACCGCGCCGCCCCCGCACGGCTCGCCGCCGCCCCACCCAGCTGCTCAGCCCGGCGCGCCGCCCGTGCTCCGGCGGCCGCGCCGCTTCTCATCGGTAATCGCTGCCCCGCGGCGACCTCGAGCCGGCCACCGCCTCCCCTGTCTCCGGCACCAACCCCGGTGAAGGTCCGGCTCCGCCTCGATCTGCGTGCACTCGGGGCAAAAACCCTAGATCTGTTCTCGGAGGTATATTTTTCTCTAAGTCCCCGAGATTTCCAGTTTCAAATGCCCATGTTCATCATGCCATAACTCATCATCCGTGCCTCCGATTCATGCGTGTAGCATATCAAAATGTTTGCCTCAGAGAGCACATCATTTTATCTCATTGCATCATTTTCATTTGAGCTCATCTTGATGCCCGAAATGCTGTTGGAAGAGAGCTATTTGAGTTAATTGTCAGATCTGCTGCACCAAATAGCTATTTGTCATTTTTTGCCATGATTAATGTGTGCATGATATGCTCCTGAGCCCTACATGTGTTTTGTTATATGCCATGCCATCTTTCCAGAGGTGCTATCCATGTATTTTTGTGATATGTGGGGTGACTAGCACAAGCTTGCAAAGTGATGCATTCGTTAATGCTGATTTCAGGGACTTAAAATTTCTCTAAGTCCTTGATCAGTTTTTATCAATATGCCATATGTTCATGTTGTTCCTAGTGATCCGTGCCTCTTTTGAGGATGATCATTAAGGATAATTTATTAATCTTGTAGTTCTCTATCCATCCGTGTCTTTGTTTGCAATTATGGAGCACCCTAGCTTGAGTTAATTGAGCTCTACTTTTGCTAGTTCGTGAATCTGGGCAGATTGTCTACTTGTTAGCGATTTTGCCGAGGATGTTGTAGTTGATCCGTGCATGCTATGTTCTTGTTCTTGCCATGTCTAGCTTGTATAATGTGTATTCTTGATGGGTGTATGCTTAGATTGTCATGCCTTGCTCTGTAGTGAGTGCATCGAGCTCGTAAACATGCCTACTTGATATCTGATTCGCATGCTCCAGTTTTTCTAAGTCTGTGACCTGATTATGTTTTTGCCATGTTCACATGCTTGCAATTGTATTTTCTGATCCCTTTTGGCTCAAGGTCACTAAGGGACTTTTGTTAAGCTCTTTGAGTAGCTCCATGCCATGCCTTGCTTTGCCATGCTAGGTTCCTGTAACATCTAGTTTTCATGCTTCAAAGTGTGCTACCTAATCTGAAATTCCAGGCTTGTGTTAATTTCACTAAAGTCTGAATCTGTTTACCATTTGCTCTTTTGCCATGCTTGTTTGAACCTGTTAACGGATGAATTGTCCGTAGCTCAGTGTTCATCTTTTTTTAATATTTATGAGTGGATCCCCGCCATGTATTTTGTTGCCATGTTTGGGTGTTGTAGCATGTTTAACCTGTTGCATTTAGATGGCTACTTGCTATTTATCGCAGACCGGTGCCATATTTGTTTTGCTTGCCATTTCCAAACCGTGCATCCGATTCCGGTGATCTTTATATCGATTTCAACCGAAATCATCTCCTATTTCTAGTGGCACTCTTGGATTTCCATGTTGAGGCCAGGTTCATTCATTCCCTTGCAAATCATGCATATGCATCGCATACCGCATACCGCATATCCTACCATGTTCATGTGTTGGTTGTTTACTATGTTGTGTGCTTCTTTCTGGTGTTTGCTTCTTCGGGTTGGATCCGGTAACGTCGTGTTGTGAGGATTTGTTCGTCTATGTCTGTTTGTCTTTTTCATGGACTCGTTCTTCTTCCTTGCGGGATTTCAGGCAAGATGATCATACCCTCGAAATCACTTCTATCTTTGCTTGCTAGTTGCTCGCTCTTTTGCTATGCCTATGCTGTGATACCTACCACTTGCTTATCATGCCTCCCATATTGTTGAACCAAGCCTCTAACCCACCTTGTCCTAGCAAACCGTTATTTGGCTATGTTACCGCTTTGCTCAGCCCCTCTTATAGCGTTGTTAGTTGCAGGTGAAGTTTGAAGTTTGTTCCTTGCTGGAACATGGAGATGTTGTTCCTTGTTGGAACATGTTTACTTTTTGGGATATCACAATATCTCTTATTTAATTAATGCATCTATATACTTGGTAAAGGGTGGAAGGCTCGGCCTTATGCCTGGTGTTTTGTTCCACTCTTGCCGCCCTAGTTTCTGTCATATCGGTGTTATGTTCCCGGATTTTGCATTCCTTATGCGGTTGGATTATAATGGGAACCCCTTGACAGTTTGCCTTGAATAAACCTCTCCAACAAGGCCCAACATTGCTTTTACCATTCGCCACCTAGACTTTTCTTTCCCTTGGGTTCTGCAGACTCAAGGGTCATCTTTATTTAAACCCCCGGGCCAGTGCTCCTCTGAGTGTTGGTCCAACCCAGAGCACCGTGCGGGGCCGTCCCTTGGAAACTTGGGTTATGTTGGCTCCCGTACGCTTAGCTTATCCGGTGTGCCCTGAGAACGAGATATGTGCAGCTCCTATCGGGATTTGTCGGCACAGCGGGTGGTCTTGCTGGACTTGTTTTACCATTGTCGAGGATGTCTTGTAACCGGGATTTCGAGCCTGATCGGGTCTTCCCGCTAGAAGGAATATCCTTCGTTGACCGTGAGAGCTTGTGATGGGCTAAGTTGGGACACCCCTGCAGGGATTTAAACTTTCGAAAGCCGAGCCCGCGGTTATGGGCAGATGGGAATTTGTTAATGTCCGGTTGTAGAAAACCTGAAGTTGACCTTAATTAAAATACATCAACTGCGTGTGTAACCGTGATGGTCTCTTTTCGGCGGAGTCCGGGAAGTGAAGACGGTGTTGTAGTTATGCTTGACGTAGGTTGTTCTAGGATCACTTCTTGATCATAGTTCTTCGTTCGTGCTTTGCCTTCTCTTCTCACTCTCTTTTGCAAACAGGTTAGCCACCATATTTGCTAGTCGCTTGCTGCAGCTCCACCTCATACCTTTTACCCTTCCTATAAGCTTAAATAGTCTTGATCGCGGGGGGTGCGAGATTGTTGCGTCCCCGTGACTCACAGATACTTCCAAAACCAGTTTGCAGGTGCTCGTCGATACCGTTCAGGTGACGCTACCAAGCTCAAGGAGGAGCTCGATGAAGATCTTGTCGTTTGTGTTGTTTCGCTCTAGTGGATCAGTAGTGGAGCCCAGTTGGGGTCGATCGGGACCGTGTTGCATTTGGGGTTCTTCTTTTATTTTGGTTCCGTAGTCGGACCTTGATTGTATTTGGATGTTGTAATGCTTTATTCATGTATTGTGTGAAGTGGCGAATGTAAGCCAACTGTGTATCTCTTTCCCTTATGTATTACATGGGTTGTGTGAAGATTACCTCACTTGCGACATTGCTTTCAATGCGGTTATGCCTCTAAGTCGTGCTTCAACACGTGGGGGATATAGCCGCATCGAGGGCATTACAAGTTGGTATCAGAGCCTTCCTCGACCTTAGGAGCCCCACTGCTTGATCGTTTTTAGCTGTCGTTGTTGAGTCTAGAAAAATGTTTTGAGTCATTTAGGAATTATATATCGGAGAGTTAGGACTTCCTTTTACTCCTCAGTCCCTTCATCGCTCTGGTGAGGCATCCTGACGTAGAGTTTTGACTCTTCTCTTCTTAAATTTCACTAAAAAAAATTAGGATCACGCGGGTATCTTGGAATCGTTCCGATGGTTTTGTGACGAGAACATTGTTCTTGGTGCCTCCTGACATTTAGGGGTTGTGGCAGTGTCCCGGGGAGTTGAGCTCGGAGGTGTTGTCGTCACAATTTTATCGTTGCAGTTCTGGAATACCTGAGTTTAGTTCGCCGACATCGAAAATCTCTTTTATGCAGTTGTTGGTGAGATAACCTCGACGCCACCCAGTACTGGGGCGGGAGTTCGGGAGTATTGCCATAACTCGTATAACAGATGCTTTTCGAAGGTTGAGGTAGACGATTTCCGAAGTTTTCTTGGTTATGTGTTGAAGGATGGATACAGCTGGATGTAGGATTTGCTAGTTTTGGGTGATATGTTATGCTTCCCCTGTATCCCCAACACCCGATTGCATAACCGGAAAGTTTCGGGAGTTTATAAGTGGGAATTCAAGTAGCTCTTAGGATTTCTTTCCGACAGATATATGATATGAAATTGGGGTTCGACGTCTAGTGGTCCGCCTATTCACGGTTGGTTTTACAGTGGTCTCGTTCTGTCTTAAAGAGTCCTTGGCTATGCCGACTCGGGGACGCTTCGTATGTCATGTGCACTGCCTTGTACATGATGGTGCTGTACGATCGAGCCCGTGTAGGCCCCACCACGAAAACTTCGGACAAAATATCTATCATATGTTTGTTCCGGCTTATTCCGCAAGCCAATCCTTGTTTTTGTTTTGAGTTGTGGTATCCGAGTTGCTTCGAAGTCAAATGTTGATTCCATACCTTCTCTAATGTTGTTCTCATACTCCGATGTGGATAACTAATCCTTCATGATAATCGAGGTTGTCATGCCAATTTCTTTTAAACCGGCATGTTTCTCTTCAAGTGGATCCGATCATTTCAACTCCCTCAAGATCAATTATCACTTCTTCTCAACGGTGTTTGTTTCATCCATCTCCAAGTTGCCTTTGTATTTCCCACCCTCCCACCCTTTTTCCTTAAGGACTCAGAATTCTTAATCAAGTATCCTTTTATATGAAGTATCTCCATTCTTTTCCATCAATGTTCTTATCCGGTGATTCTAAGGAAGATGCTAACAAAGCTTCTAATTCATCATTCTTCGTTCTCTTTTATCCGATGAATTCAATTCAAGCTTTGCCAATTATATCTTTTCCTCGTTGCAAATACCTTCTCATGCCGGTGCACCTCATATTCAGTCATTTCTCGCTATTCAATTGTTCCGGAGTGCTCAAGATATCTCGAAGATTCGTCTTTCCACTTTGCATCCGCTCAAGCTATTTCGAAGTCCTATCTTATTCAAGCCATTTAATTCAACCAGTGCAATCTCTCCTTCAAATCGTCCGACGGTGTTTCTTTTGAGTGGGCCCTAACCCACAGGTCTTTTCCCAGGATCTTACCTGACTCTTCTTATTTTACCAGAGCTATTCTCAAATCTTTCAAAGTTTGATGTAAGAATGAATTGTCATCAGTCAAATGTCTTTCTCCAAGATCTTTCATTTCTTTTCATCATTGGTTCAACTTTTCTATTCTTCTTTATTCCGGAGTGTCTCAACAATTCACGGTGGTGTTTCTCGTCGTCTTTCTCATCATTTGAATACCGAAGAAGAATTTTACCTCCATATCTTATCCGTTCTCTCAGAGATTCATGGTTCTAGCTCAAGGCCATCCTCTCATAATTGTTTTGATCGCGAAAATTCTTTTCCTTCCTTCGGAGCTCATCATTTCAGAAGACTTATTCATTTTCAGCTTTCAGCTATCATTCTCCAATTTTTACCGGTGCTTCGTTCAAGTCATCGTTAATCGGCTCGTGATCTCTTCGTTCTCATGTATCTAGATTCTCTCAAGCATCTACGTTTAATTGCTAATCCTTCCCGGTGTTTCTTCATGTTTTATTCGTTCATTTTCAATTCTTACGGTGGTTCGTTCAAGAGTTTTCTTCCTTCGTGTATCATATCTATGCATTCGTGCTTTTCAAATTCTACCGGTGGATCGTCGAAGACTTTCTCAAGTTTGCGCTATATCTATCTTAATCTTTCTACGACGATAAGTAGTATGCCAAATCCGTTGCTTGTTAGCAATTAAATTGTTGAAGGATACGCATAACATAATTCTTATTCTTGTCCCATCCAAGTGTTTAATTCTTTTTCCGGAGTGGTTCATCGTATCACATTCTCAGTTCGAGATGCTTATCTTTTCTTTTCTGGAGTTCCAAGCTCTCACAATTATATCATCACGGAGATACACCTAAAGCATTACAAGGTTTCACCTTGTGTTTTCAACTTCTCTTTCCTTCCGTTTGATCATCCTTTTGTTACCGGAGTTCTTCATCAAGGTTCTACATTTCGGTCCATCAAGGATTTATATTCCTTCTCCAAGTGTTCATTGAGAGTCTTTTCAAAAGAGCTCAAGCTTTCTTCATCTTGCAGTCCGGAGTGCAATTTCTTTCTGCCGTATCGTTTGAGGTGGTTTTATGTCATTCTTGATAATTTGAGTTCATGTTTCATGATTCACATGTTGTTAGGAATGAGGTATTTTAAATCCATCAATCTCTTCTTTGATGTTATCTTGGGTTATATTTCACCTAAAGCCTTCCCTAAGGATTGTTGCTATCTATGGTGTTTACAGATGACCCAAGTTCTTCGTTTATCCTCCCGGTGAAATAACTTTCTCGTCTCCTTGTTCATATGAATCCAGTTCGTCTCCCCATGAGTGGCAGATTGTCACCACATAATTTGAGATGGATTCCATAAGACCATATCAAGATTATTCTTTTCGTGTTGGTTTTCCAACAACTCCGTTCTACCTTTTGTTGTAAGCATGCTCTCTCAAGATCGTGTCTCCCTTCGTTCATTCCATTCCATTCTTACTTTTGTTCCGGAGGCATTGTGATGTTCATCTTTTCAACCCATCATCTCGTTTTGTCAAAGATCATGTTCTTTTCATGCGTATCCATTTAACCAGAGGGTTGTGCCCTTTTTGCTCAAGTTCTTTTCGCTTTATCACAACTTGTACATCTTGTTTTAACCGGAGTGCTTGCATGTACTTCTTGTCCTTTGCAACCTTTCTCTTGTGCCTTTCAACCTACAGGGCTCTCGTGATGTTCCTTGTTCCTCTTTTCTAAACGGAGTGCTTTCAACTTCGTTCATCCCCGTGGTATTCTTTTCTCGAAATGGCTTAACCTTTTCAAGGTTCTGTGGTTTCACTCGTTTGTCAAAGAAGCAACTTAGTTTTACCTCTTCTCTTTTCTCTTCCATTTTCCCTCCGGTGCCATTCTAGATCTCGGGACGAGATCCTCTCGTAGTGGTGGAGTGTTGTAACGCCCTGTGACCGATGTGCCAGGTGTCGTCCAGTTATTCGCTGTTGTTGCCTTGTCATTGCTTGCGTGTCATGCATCTCATATCATGTCATCATGTGCATTTCATTTGCATACGTGTTCGTCTCATGCATCCAAGCATTTTCCCCGTTGTCCGTTTTGCAATCCGGAGTTCCTATGTCACCCGGTGTCCCTTTCTACCTCTTTTCGTGCGCGGGTGCTAAACGTTTTCAGATGGACCGAGACTTGTCATGCGGCCTTGGTTAACTACCGGTAGACCGGCTGTCAAGTTTCGTACCATTTGGACTTTGTTTGATGCTCCAACGGTTAACCGAGGGACCGAGAAGGCCTCGTGTGTGTTGCAGCCCAACATCCTTCCAAACTGGCCCAAAACCCACCTAAACCCCCTCCATCATCTCGGCGGTTCAATCACGATCGCGTGGCCGAAAACCGCATCTCATTTGGAATCTCCTAGCTCTCTCTACCTATATATATGTGATCCCATCCGAAAATTCTCGCAGACAAACCCTAGATCGCACCTCTCTTCGTGCCGCCGGACATGTACGCCCGCCGGCGGACGCGTCCATCCCACCGCCACATCGCCCCGGCCAATGGGAGCACGACACGTCAGCGCCGCCGCCTCCCGCACCCACTCAGTCGCCGCCACGTGTCCGCCTGGCCTCCCCACTTCGCCGCACCACCCGCCAGGCCCGCCGGGCCAAGCCGCGGCCCTCCCGGCCCGGTCAGGCGCCCGCCGCCGCCAATCGCGCCCGGTTCGTCAGCACC
>NC_041380.1:376424269-376461245 GCF_002162155.2 Triticum dicoccoides | reverse complement strand
GGCGCGCCGCCCGTGCTCCGGCGGCCGCGCCGCTTCTCGTCGGCCATCGCCGCCCCGCGGCGACCTCAAGCCGGCCACCGCCTCCCCTGTCTCCGGCGCCAACTCCGGCAAAGGTCCGGCTCCACCTTGATCTGCGTGCACTCGGGGCAAAAACCCTAGATCTGTTCTCGGAGGTATATTTTTCTCTAAGTCCCCGAGATTTCCAGTTTCAAATGCCCATGTTCATCATGTCATAACTCATCATCCGTGCCTCCGATTCATGTGTGTAGCATATCAAAATATTCATCTCAGAGAGCACATCATTTTATCTCATTGCATCATTTTCATTTGAGCTCATCTTGATGCCCGAAATGCTGTTGGAAGAGAGCTATTTGAGTTAATTGTCATATCTGCTGCACCAAATAGCTATTTGTCATTTTTTGCCATGATTAATGTGTGCATGATATGCTCCTGAGCCCTACATGTGTTTTGTTATATGCCATGCCATCTTTCCAGAGGTTCTATCCATGTATTTTTGTGATATGTGGGGTGACTAGCACAAGCTTGCAAAGTGATGCATTCGTTAATGCTGATTTCAGGGACTTAAAATTTCTCTAAGTCCTTGATCTATTTTTATCAATATGCCATATGTTCATGTTGTTTCCTAGTGATCCGTGCCTCTTTTGAGGATGATCATTAAGGATGATTTGTTAATCTTGTAGTGCTCTATCCATCCGTGTCTTTGTTTGCAATTATGGAGCACCCTAGCTTGAGTCAATTGAGCTCTACTTTTGCTATTTCGTGAATCTGGGCAGATTGTCTACTTGTTAGCGATTTTGCCGAGGATGTTGTAGTTGATCCGTGCATGCTATGTTGTTGTTCTTGCCATGTCTAGCTTGTATAATGTGTATTCTTGATGGGTGTATGCTTAAATTGTCATGCCTTGCTCTGTAGTGAGTGCATCGAGCTCGTAAACATGCCTACTTGATATCTGATTCGCATGCTCCAGTTTTTCTCTAAGTCTGTGACCTGATTATGTTTTTGCCATGTTCACATGCTTGCAATTGTATTTTTTGATCCCTTTTGGCTCAAGGTCACTAAGGGACTTTTGTTAAGCTCTTTGAGTAGCTCCATGCCATGCCTTGCTTTGCCATGCTAGGTTCCTGTAACATCTAGTTTTCATGCTTCAAAGTGTGCTACCTGATCTGAAATTCCAGGCTTGTGTTAATTTCACTAAAGTCTGAATCTGTTTACCATTTGCTCTTTTGCCATGCTTGTTTGAACCTGTTAATGGATGAATTGGCCGTAGCTCAGTGTTCATCTTTTGTTAATCTTTATGAGTGGATCCCTGTCATGTATTTTGTTGCCATGTTTGGGTGTTGTAGCATGTTTAACCCGTTGCATTTAGATGGCTACTTGCTATTTATCGCAGATCAGTGCCATATTTGTTTTGCTTGCCATTTCCAAACCGTGCATCCGATTCCGGTGATCTTTATATCGATTTCAACCGAAATCATCTCCTCTTTCCAGTGGCACTCTTGGATTTCCATGTTGAGGCCAGGTTCATTCATTCCCTTGAAAAGCATGCATATGCATCGCATACCGCATACCGCATATCCTACCATGTTCATGTGTTGGTTGTTTACTATGTTGTGTGATTCTTTCCGGTGTTTGCTTCTTTGGGTTGGATCCGGTAACGTTGTGTTGTGAGGATTTGTTCATCTACGTCCATTTGTCTTCTTCATGGACTCGTTCTTCTTCCTTGCGGGATTTCAGGCAAGATGATCATACCCTCGAAATCACTTCTATCTTTGCTTGCTAGTTGCTCGCTCTTTTGCTATGCCTATGCTGCGATACCTACCACTTGCTTATCATGCCTCCCATATTGTTGAACCAAGCCTCTAACCCACCTTGTCCTAGCAAACCGTTATTTGGCTATGTTACCGCTTTGCTCAGCCCCTCTTATAGCGTTGTTAGTTGCAGGTGAAGTTTGAAGTTTGTTCCTTGTTGGAACATGGAGATGTTGTTCCTTGTTGGAACATGTTTACTTTTTGGGATATCACAATATCTCTTATTTAATTAATGCATCTATATACTTGGTAAAGGGTGGAAGGCTCGGCCTTATGCCTGGTGTTTTGTTCCACTCTTGCCGCCCTAGTTTCTGTCATATCGGTGTTATGTTCCCGGATTTTGTGTTCCTTACGCGGTTGGATTATAATGGGAACCCCTTGATAGTTCGCCTTGAATAAAACTCCTCCAGCAAGGCCCAACATTGGTTTTACCATTCGCCACCTAGCCTTTTCTTTCCCTTGGGTTCTGCAGACTCAAGGGTCATCTTTATTTAAACCCCCGGGCCAGTGCTCCTCTGAGTGTTGGTCCAACCCAGAGCACCGTGCGGGGCCGTCCCTTGGAAACTTGGGTTACGTTGGCTCCCGTACGCTTAGCTTATCCGGTGTGCCCTGAGAACGAGATATGTGCAGCTCCTATCGGGATTTGTCGGCACAGCGGGTGGTCTTGCTGGACTTGTTTTACCATTGTCGAGGATGTCTTGTAACCGGGATTTCGAGCCTGATCGGGTCTTCCCGCTAGAAGGAATATCCTTCGTTGACCGTGAGAGCTTGTGATGGGCTAAGTTGGGACACCCCTGCAGGGATTTAAACTTTCGAAAGCCGAGCCCGCGGTTATGGGCAGATGGGAATTTGTTAATGTCCGGTTGTAGAAAACCTGAAGTTGACCTTAATTAAAATACATCAACTGCGTGTGTAACCGTGATGGTCTCTTTTCGGCGGAGTCCGGGAAGTGAAGACGGTGTTGTAGTTATGCTTGACGTAGGTTGTTCTAGGATCACTTCTTGATCATAGTTCTTCGTTCGTGCTTTGCCTTCTCTTCTCACTCTCTTTTGCAAACAGGTTAGCCACCATATTTGCTAGTCGCTTGCTGCAGCTCCACCTCATACCTTTTACCCTTCCTATAAGCTTAAATAGTCTTGATCGCGGGGGGTGCGAGATTGTTGCGTCCCCGTGACTCACAGATACTTCCAAAACCAGTTTGCAGGTGCTCGTCGATACCGTTCAGGTGACGCTACCAAGCTCAAGGAGGAGCTCGATGAAGATCTTGTCGTTTGTGTTGTTTCGCTCTAGTGGATCAGTAGTGGAGCCCAGTTGGGGTCGATCGGGACCGTGTTGCATTTGGGGTTCTTCTTTTATTTTGGTTCCGTAGTCGGACCTTGATTGTATTTGGATGTTGTAATGCTTTATTCATGTATTGTGTGAAGTGGCGAATGTAAGCCAACTGTGTATCTCTTTCCCTTATGTATTACATGGGTTGTGTGAAGATTACCTCACTTGCGACATTGCTTTCAATGCGGTTATGCCTCTAAGTCGTGCTTCAACACGTGGGGGATATAGCCGCATCGAGGGCATTACAAGTTGGTATCAGAGCCTTCCTCGACCTTAGGAGCCCCACTGCTTGATCGTTTTTAGCTGTCGTTGTTGAGTCTAGAAAAATGTTTTGAGTCATTTAGGAATTATATATCGGAGAGTTAGGACTTCCTTTTACTCCTCAGTCCCTTCATCGCTCTGGTGAGGCATCCTGACGTAGAGTTTTGACTCTTCTCTTCTTAAATTTCACTAAAAAAAATTAGGATCACGCGGGTATCTTGGAATCGTTCCGATGGTTTTGTGACGAGAACATTGTTCTTGGTGCCTCCTGACATTTAGGGGTTGTGGCAGTGTCCCGGGGAGTTGAGCTCGGAGGTGTTGTCGTCACAATTTTATCGTTGCAGTTCTGGAATACCTGAGTTTAGTTCGCCGACATCGAAAATCTCTTTTATGCAGTTGTTGGTGAGATAACCTCGACGCCACCCAGTACTGGGGCGGGAGTTCGGGAGTATTGCCATAACTCGTATAACAGATGCTTTTCGAAGGTTGAGGTAGACGATTTCCGAAGTTTTCTTGGTTATGTGTTGAAGGATGGATACAGCTGGATGTAGGATTTGCTAGTTTTGGGTGATATGTTATGCTTCCCCTGTATCCCCAACACCCGATTGCATAACCGGAAAGTTTCGGGAGTTTATAAGTGGGAATTCAAGTAGCTCTTAGGATTTCTTTCCGACAGATATATGATATGAAATTGGGGTTCGACGTCTAGTGGTCCGCCTATTCACGGTTGGTTTTACAGTGGTCTCGTTCTGTCTTAAAGAGTCCTTGGCTATGCCGACTCGGGGACGCTTCGTATGTCATGTGCACTGCCTTGTACATGATGGTGCTGTACGATCGAGCCCGTGTAGGCCCCACCACGAAAACTTCGGACAAAATATCTATCATATGTTTGTTCCGGCTTATTCCGCAAGCCAATCCTTGTTTTTGTTTTGAGTTGTGGTATCCGAGTTGCTTCGAAGTCAAATGTTGATTCCATACCTTCTCTAATGTTGTTCTCATACTCCGATGTGGATAACTAATCCTTCATGATAATCGAGGTTGTCATGCCAATTTCTTTTAAACCGGCATGTTTCTCTTCAAGTGGATCCGATCATTTCAACTCCCTCAAGATCAATTATCACTTCTTCTCAACGGTGTTTGTTTCATCCATCTCCAAGTTGCCTTTGTATTTCCCACCCTCCCACCCTTTTTCCTTAAGGACTCAGAATTCTTAATCAAGTATCCTTTTATATGAAGTATCTCCATTCTTTTCCATCAATGTTCTTATCCGGTGATTCTAAGGAAGATGCTAACAAAGCTTCTAATTCATCATTCTTCGTTCTCTTTTATCCGATGAATTCAATTCAAGCTTTGCCAATTATATCTTTTCCTCGTTGCAAATACCTTCTCATGCTGGTGCACCTCATATTCAGTCATTTCTCGCTATTCAATTGTTCCGGAGTGCTCAAGATATCTCGAAGATTCGTCTTTCCACTTTGCATCCGCTCAAGCTATTTCGAAGTCCTATCTTATTCAAGCCATTTAATTCAACCAGTGCAATCTCTCCTTCAAATCGTCCGACGGTGTTTCTTTTGAGTGGGCCCTAACCCACAGGTCTTTTCCCAGGATCTTACCTGACTCTTCTTATTTTACCGGAGCTATTCTCAAATCTTTCAAAGTTTGATGTAAGAATGAATTGTCATCAGTCAAATGTCTTTCTCCAAGATCTTTCATTTCTTTTCATCATTGGTTCAACTTTTCTATTCTTCTTTATTCCGGAGTGTCTCAACAATTCACGGTGGTGTTTCTCGTCGTCTTTCTCATCATTTGAATACCGAAGAAGAATTTTACCTCCATATCTTATCCGTTCTCTCAGAGATTCATGGTTCTAGCTCAAGGCCATCCTCTCATAATTGTTTTGATCGCGAAAATTCTTTTCCTTCCTTCGGAGCTCATCATTTCAGAAGACTTATTCATTTTCAGCTTTCAGCTATCATTCTCCAATTTTTACCGGTGCTTCGTTCAAGTCATCGTTAATCGGCTCGTGATCTCTTCGTTCTCATGTATCTAGATTCTCTCAAGCATCTACGTTTAATTGCTAATCCTTCCCGGTGTTTCTTCATGTTTTATTCGTTCATTTTCAATTCTTACGGTGGTTCGTTCAAGAGTTTTCTTCCTTCGTGTATCATATCTATGCATTCGTGCTTTTCAAATTCTACCGGTGGATCGTCGAAGACTTTCTCAAGTTTGCGCTATATCTATCTTAATCTTTCTACGAGGATAAGTAGTATGCCAAATCCGTTGCTTGTTAGCAATTAAATTGTTGAAGGATACGCATAACATAATTCTTATTCTTGTCCCATCCAAGTGTTTAATTCTTTTTCCGGAGTGGTTCATCGTATCACATTCTCAGTTCGAGATGCTTATCTTTTCTTTTCTGGAGTTCCAAGCTCTCACAATTATATCATCACGGAGATACACCTAAAGCATTAAAAGGTTTCACCTTGTGTTTTCAACTTCTCTTTCCTTCCGTTTGATCATCCTTTTGTTACCGGAGTTCTTCATCAAGGTTCTACATTTCGGTCCATCAAGGATTTATATTCCTTCTCCAAGTGTTCATTGAGAGTCTTTTCAAAAGAGCTCAAGCTTTCTTCATCTTGCAATCCGGAGTGCAATTTCTTTCTACCGTATCGTTTGAGGTGGTTTTATGTCATTCTTGATAATTTGAGTTCATGTTTCATGATTCACATGTTGTTAGGAATGAGGTATTTCATGATTCACATTCTGGGTTTCAGGACATTCATTAGCGTAATGTCCGGTCTTCTGGCACTTAAAGCAAGTGACTTGGCTCAGGTCTCTCTTGGCTGGTGTTGATGGGTTGGTACGGTTCTGGCCGTTGCTTCCTCCATTCCCATTACCATTCTTGGGGTCATTATGATTGTGCGAGCTACCTCCTCCATGGGTATGCTGAAAATGTCCTCCCGGCCTAGGGGTAAAACGTGGCTTCTGCTGAGCTCCTGAATTGTACTTCCCTTGTCCATACTTCCTCTTGCAGTTCTCAATTTGCTGATGCTTCCATTCAATCATGAGAGCACGGTCTACTAACTCCTAGTAGTTGTTGAAGGTTGCTACCATCAACTGCATGCTCAACTCATCATTCAGTCCTTCCAGAAACTTCTCTTGCTTAGCTGCATCTGTAGCAACGTCATCTGGGGCATAACGTGCTAGCTTACTAAAGTCCTCCACATACTGGCCAACTGTCTGTCCTCCTTGGTGCAAGTTGTGAAACTCTCGCTTCTTCATGGCCATAGCTCCTGTTGAAACATGGGAAGTACGGAAAGCCTGCTGGAACTGGTCCCATGTGACAGTGTCGACAGGAAAAGTGGCTGTGAAATTCTCCCACCATGATGATGCGGGTCCTTCAAGCTGGTGTGCGGCAAACTTCACCCTTTCTGCATCTGTGCATCCTGCCGTGGTCAACTCCCTTGCTGTCTTGCAGAGCCAATCATCTGCTACTATCGGCTCGATGCTACTGGAAAACACCGGCGGATTCAGCCTAAGAAAACGGGCTAAGTGATCAACAGGTGGTGGTGGTGGTGGTGGGTTGTTGTTGTTGTTCCCCTAATTCTGATTCTGGACTAGCAACTGCATCAATGTGTTCTGCTGCTGGATCAACTGAGTGAGCTCCGGTGGGAAGGTAAATCCGGGGTCACGTCTCGGAGGCATCTGAGGGTTTAGAAAAGATGAGATTTAAGAATAGAGAGGGGTCTAGAGAGAAAATACTACCCATATACACATGAGTCAAAAGCAAACAATTCACTTCATTCAATCAAACAAGGGCATACAATCGATCAAACTATCACAAAAGTGCTAAGACTACTATATTTACATGGTGGACTACTACTACTATTGGGGTGGTCTACAAGAAATATTCTTCGGTTGCAGACTCCATGATATCTGCTCCAGCTTCATCAACATAGTCATCATCGCTATCATCTTGATCTGAGTCGGTGTCGTTGATGATGATGTAGTCTTCCGGGCGAATCTCCTTGGGTTCTTCGTCTTCCTCTACTGGTGTAGGGTCTCCCATAAATATTCCAATCTTCTTGATCAGATCGTCATTCTTCTCCACTAATACTTCGATTTCCTCTTCATAATCTTCACGTGTAGCCTTGAGTTCTTCCTCCAGTTCCTTGATTCTTGTCCTCGCCTTCTTCAGATCTATCATGTCTGCGCACATCTGGTTCTCCTGACATCGAATGTGCTGGTTTTACTCCTGGATAAAAGCTGCAATTGATC
This sequence comes from Triticum dicoccoides, assembly GCF_002162155.2. Classification (NCBI taxonomy): domain Eukaryota; kingdom Viridiplantae; phylum Streptophyta; class Magnoliopsida; order Poales; family Poaceae; genus Triticum; species Triticum dicoccoides. Next base: position 376,453,548 of record NC_041380.1, on the reverse strand, counting down.
TATCCTTCCTGGTGCTGATCATCTCCCGGTGCTCATCTCGGCGCCCACAAATATGGTAGATAGTATCCTTGAGATCATTGCGGTAGGCTTCTCCAATGCGTCCCATGGTGATGTGCGCTGCCATGCTCTTTCCTAGACTCCATGTTGGTGCATCAAAAGAAAACTCTATGGGTTCAGTGATTGGCATGAACATCCTTCCTGGAACTTGAACTTGAATCATCTAGCGCTCTTCTTCAGGTAATGTGGCGTTGTAGGTCCCGGTGAAGCTTGGTACTCCTATGTTCAGATACCTAGTGACTTCCTTCAAGTGACGTCCAAAGGGTGTATCTTCATCCGATTGCGTGAACTTGTTCCTTGCACCCGCCATCCTAAAAGAGTAGAAAAGATGAGAGGTCAGAATGAGAAGAGTGACCAGCAGTCAGCGTGTCCTACAGTCAGCGTGTGCTCTGATACCATCTTGTAGCGACCAGACCTCAAACGGTCCAATCATTGTGCTCATGTGTCATCCCTGGATCAGTAATGCTGACACCACACAATACTTGAAGGATTTATAACAGAGTAGCAATCACACACTTATTATATCGAGTATCTCAAAAGAGAACTTATTACAATAAATATGGCTTAGGGCCATCTAATAACGATAACAGCGGAAGGCTTGGAAGATAAGTGAGTCCATCAACTCCAACGGCATCACTGAGTATAGAACCATGACCTAAAAGGCACCTTACTCATCGTCTGAAAAGTCTGCAACATGAACGTTGCAGCCCAAAATGAATATGCTAGCAATGTAACACATAGAGAGCAATAAAAGAATAATGCTATACTACATGCAAGTTTGGCTGGTGGAAAGCTCTATGGTTACAGTTTTGCGTAAAGCCAATTTTTCCCTACTACAAAGGAATAAATTTTATTTAACTATCATGGTAGTTGTTAAACATTGAGAATGGTTGATAGCATTCTCAATCCCAATTAAGCATCATCATTAAAACCCAACAAAATTAATTAGTGTAACATGATGAGATTCACATGATAATCCAAGTACTAGATACTCAAGTTGTCCATAACCGGGGACACGACTAACCATGATTAGTTTATACACTCTGTAGAGGTTTGCGCACTTTTCCCCACAAGACTCGGTCTCCTCCGTTAGGATTCTCGCACTACATGGTGTTTGAGAAATGGATGACCGAGACATAGTCTTTCAGAAGAGCTAGCACCTTACGAACGGGTAGACCGTACCAACCTACATCCCCTACATCTGCTAGTCTACCACTATAAGAGTTCGCACGACTTAGTCAACTATGCTAGAGCCCATAGTAGCTTGTGGATGCACACGGAAGTTTCTAGTATGAATAATCTCATGATCCCTTTGAGCCTGGGTGGCGGTCCATAAAGAAAAACAGGTAATCGCTGGAATACCTAGGTGCCTCAATCCACCCAGATGTATTTGCCACCTTAGATAAACCATTAATTTAACAATCTCACATCTATCATGGATTTCACTCACCCAATCCACGTCTACTGGCATAGCATGGTATAATAAGCAAATGTAGAAGTAACTCCCAAAGGTTTGATAATAAACAGGTAATAGGTACTACCTCATCTACTTCCCAGACCCACAATTTAATTAGATCCTAATCATGCAATGTGTGAGGATTGATCTAATGCAATAAAAACTGGGCAATAGGATGGAATGATCGAAGTGTTACTTGCCTTGCTGATGATCCGTGAAACCTAGCGATTCGAAATAGCAAGCGGCACAATCCGGATACTCTATCGCAAACAAACAAGCATACAATAAGTACTCAACTAATGCACAGGTAAAACTCAAATAAAAGATCTAACCAGAAAGCTCAACTTAAGAACTCCGGTTGGCAAAAAGAACCCAATCGAACGAAGCAACGAAAGACAAACGGCAAAAGAAACAAGCTCCGTTTACTAATCTGAATCTAGGTCAAATTTTACTGAGGCAAAACTTGTTTGAGTTGGTTAAACGGAAAGAGGTTTCGAGACGAAACTCCAGGCACTTGAATCGCCTGATTTCGACAAACGAGCGAAAAGTTAAACTAAAACGAACATCGGATCAGAAATCGCAATCAGAAAAATTGCGGATTTAATCCGAGAAAAAGAAAAATGACGAACAGGTTAACGAACGAATGTTCGTTAACTGGAACTAAATGATGAACGTGTTCGTTAAAACAAACGAACGAGCGAACGCTCGCTAGATAAATAAACCGGAGAAAAACCGATCTATTTTTAAAAAACGAAAACTAGGGTTTTCTAAAAAAACGAAACGGCTTTTCTCATAAAACCGGGGCGGCGGCTACCTCGGCTCGGGGCTCCGGCGAGGCTCCGACGGGGCTCCGGGCGGCGGCGGGTGGTGCGGGACGGTGGCAGCGGCGGCAGGCGGCGCGAGCGGTGTGGGGCTCCAGGGGGGTCCGGCGGACTTGGGGAAGGGGGCGGCCTCGGGAGGCGTGTCCTCCCCGGACTCGGCGGCGGCGGCGGTCGGGACTCCGGTCCCGACCCGGGAAGGAGGCGGCGGCAGGCTGGGTCGGCCTGGCTCGGCTGGGCCCTTGGCCCAGTCGGGCGCGGGGTCTCTTTTTTTTTAAACAATAACTCTGCAACAAAGAAAAATTCTAGAAAATTAAATAAAATTCTATAAATTCCAGAACAAATTTTCACCATCTAAATAAAATATTTAGAACAGGATGAATATTTTCTTGGCCCTAAATGCAATTTTTGAAAACGTGCAATTTTCCCTAAATTCAAATAAAATAGCAAATAAAACCAAAATAAAACCGTATTTGATTTTTTTATTAATTCCTCAATATTTCTTTATTTTGGGAAAGTCATTTTATTCACTCTCTCATAATTTTTATAATAGAAATAATTGAAGATAAAATAAATAAAATCAAATGATCCTATTTTCAAAATTTGAGACAACTCAAATATGAAAATAACGAAACCCCCAACTCTCTCCGAGGGTCCTTGAGTTGCGTGAAATTTCTAGGATCAACCAAAATGCAATAAATATGATATGCAATGATGATCTATTGTATAACATTCCAAATTGAAAATTTGGGATGTTACATTTCAAGATGATTGAGTTAGCTCGTATACAAAATAAGTATCTCACACGTGAAAATATTTTGTTGAAGGAGCATATCATCGCACTCAAGGGCATTATCCGCAAGTTAGAAGACCTCCTACGCTCGATGTGCGACTATCCATCATCAACATCCCCACCTTCTTCACCAACAAGAGAGACATAATCACATGGTATGGGCACTCCACTTGGAAACTGCCAAGCTTGGGGGAGTGCCCCGGTATCGTATCACCATCACTTTTATCTTTACCATTTTTCTTAGTTCGATCCTTTTGGTAATATCTTGATCTAGTAGAATAAAAGTTCTTAGTGTGATCTAGTTGTGAGTTTTGCTTTATTATCCTTCTATGTAATCGAGTTCATGAGCTATATAATAAAGATTAGTGTTGAGTCAAGGGCTTGATTATTTTGCCATGATCCTAAGTGAATAAAAGAAAAGAGAAATAAATAAAAAGATCATGTGAGTCTTATGGAGAGTAATGAGCTCACATAGAAAGAGTATGATGAATAAAAGTTGTTGAGGGTTGACAAACATAGTTTTTGTCATCGTTGCAATTAATAGGAAGTAATAAACAAAAAGAGGTCTTCACATATAAATATACTATCTTGGACATCTTTTATGATTGTGAGCACTCATTAAAATATGACATGCTAAAAGAGTTGACATTGGACAAGGAAGACAACATAATGGGTTATGTTTTCTTACATCTGAGATGAATTATATTGTCTTGGATCTTCCAACATGATGAGCTTGCCTTTCCCCCTCATGCTAGCCAAATTCATTGCACCAAGTAGAGATACTACTTGTGCTTCCAAATACCCTTAAACCAGTCTTGCCATAAGAGTCCCCCATATCTACCTATGGATTGAGTAAGATCCATCAAGTAAGTTGTCATCGGTGCAAGCAATAAAAATTGCTCTCTAAATATGTATGATTGATTGGTGTGGAGGAAATAAGCTTTATACGATCATATGATATGGAAGTAATAAAAGTGATAGACTGCATAATAAAGGTCCATATCACAAGTGGCAATATACAGTGACGTTCTTTCGCATTAAGATTTTGTGCATCCAACCATAAAAGCGCATGACAACCTCTGCTTCCCTCTGCGAAGGGCCTATCTTTTACTTTTATCCCCTACCTTCCATAAGAGTCATGGTGATCTTCACCCTTCCTTTTTACATTTTATCCTTTGGCAAGCAAAGTATGTTGGAAAGATCCTAGTATATATTGGTAATTGGATGTGAGTTTTCATGAACTATTACTGTTGACATTACCCTTGAGGTAAAACGTTGGGAGGCAAAATAAGCCCCTATCTTTCTCTGTGTCCAATTAAAACTCCATACTCATAAGTATTGCATGAGTGTCAGCAATTGTGAAAGACTATATGATAATTGAGTATGTGGACTTGCTGAAAAGCTCTTATACATTGACTCTTTCCTATGTTATGATAAATTGCAATTGCTTCAATGACTGAGATTATAGTTTATTAGTTTTCAATGAAGTTTAAGATTCATACTTGATATTGTGATTGAATTATTACTCTATCATTAGAGATTATATGACAAGAATTATATAAGTTGTTGTTCTAAGAATGATCATGATGCCCTCATGTCCGTATTTTATTTTTATCGACACCTCTATCTCTAAACATGTGGACATATTTTTTGATTTCAGCTTTTCACTTGAGGACAAGCGAGGTCTAAGCTTGGGGGAGTTGATACGTCCATTTTGCATCATGCTTTTATATCAATATTTATTGCATTATGGGCTGTTATTACACATTATGTCACAATACTTATGCCTATTCTCTCTTATTTTACAAGGTTTACATAAAGAGGGAGAATGCCGGCAGTTGGGATTCTGGGCTGGAAAAGGGGCAAATATTAGAGACCTATTCTGCACAGCTCCAAAAGTCCTGAAACTTCACGGAAGATGTTTTCCAAATATATAAAAAATACTGAGAGAAAGAACTTCACCAGGGGGCCACACCCTGCCCACGAGGGTGGGGGGCGCGCCCTACCCCCTGGGCGCGCCCCCTACCTCATGGGCCCCCTGGTGGCCCTCCGGTGACCATCTTCTGCTATATGAAGTCTTTCGATGGGAAAAAATCATAAGCCATCTTCTCGGACGAAACTCCGCCGCCATGAGGCGGAACCAATCTAGGGCTCTGGCGGAGCTGTTCTGCCGGGGAAACTTCCCTCCCGGAGGGGGAAATCATCGCTATCGTCATCACCAACGCTCCTCTCATCGGGAGAGGGCAATCTCCATCAACATCTTCATCAGCACCATCTCATCTCAAAACCCTAGTTCATATCTTGTATCCAATTCTTGTCTCCAAGCCCGGGATTGGTGCTAGTAGGTTGCTAGTAGTGTTAATTACTCCTTGTAGTTGATGCTAGTTGGTTCAATTGGTGGAAGATCATATATTCAGATCCTATATGCATATTAATACCCCTCTGATTATGAATATGTTTATGCTTTGTGAGTAGTTACTTTTGTTCCTGAGGACATGGGAGAAGTCTTGCTATTAGTAGTCATGTGAATTTGGTATTCGTTCGATATTTTGATGAGATGTATGTTGTCTCTCCTCTAGTGGTGTTATGTGAACATCGACTACATGACACTTCACCATTATTTGGGCCTAGAGGAAGGAATTGGGAAGTAATAAGTAGATGATGGGTTGCTAGAGTGACAGAAGCTTAAACCCTAGTTTATGTGTTGCTTCGTAAGGGGCTGATTTGCATCCATATGTTTCATGCTATGGTTAGGTTTACCTTAATACTTTTTTGTAGTTGCGGATGCTTGCAATAGAGGTTAATCATAAGTGGGATGCTTGTCCAAGTAAGGGCAGTACCCAAGCACCGGTCCACCCACATACCAAATTATCAAAGTACCGAACGCGAATCATATGAACGTGATGAAAACTAGCTTGGCGATATTCCCATGTGTCCTTGGGAGCGCTTTACATCATATAAGAGTTTGTCCGGGCTTGTCCTTTGCTACAAAAAGGATTGGTCCACCTTGCTGCACCTTATTTACTTTTGTTACTTGTTGCTCGTTACAAATTATCTTATCACAAAACTATCTGTTACCACTTATTTCAGTACTTGCAGAGAATACCTTGCTGGAAACCGCTTATCATTTCCTTCTGCTCCTCGTTGGGTTCGACACTCTTACTTATAGAAAGGACTATGATAGATCCCCTATACTTGTGGATCATCTTTAGACCGTCCCCGTACTCCTTCTCCGTCTCTTATCGTGCCATCTGGGGCTCGCTGACCATTGAGACCCACTAGTGGGTGCAGGATTGCCTCAAAAGGCCGGGCGCCTCCTCCTTACCGAACGCACACACAGTACCGCAGTGGCTGTGTTCGCTGCTTAAGCTCGAGCCGATTAGGGTTCGAATCATAGCATGGTGAGTGGCATTTCACCCCCCCCCCCATTTTGGTCTATTCCGTGTCACTGACTCGTGGGTCCTGTGGGACCCACCTTTCATACACCCACACACATCCACATGGCCCTGGGCCACCTACTGATGGAAACATTCCCTAGAGGCAATAATAAAGTTGTTATTATTATATTTCCTTATTCGTGATAAAGGTTTATTATTCATGCTAGAATTGTATTGACCAAAAACTTAAATACATGTGTGGATTAAATACCGTGTCCCTAGTGAGCCTTTACTAGACTAGCTCGTTGATCGAAAGATGGTTAAGGTTTCCTAACCATATACATGAGTTTTCATTTGATAATGGGATCACATCATTAGGAGAATGATGTGATGGACAAGACCAATCCGTTAGCTTAACATATGATCGTTTAGTTTATTGCTACTGCTTTCTTAATGTCAAATACATGTTCCTTCGACCATGACATCATGCAACTCCCGGATACTGGAAGAATGCCTTTTGTGCTATCGAACATCACAACGTAACTAGGTGATTATAAAGGTTCTCTACATGTATCTCCAAAGGTGTCAGTTGAGTTGGCATGGACCGAGATTGGGATTTGTCACTCCGTTTATCGGAGAGGTATCTGATACGTCTCCAACGTATATATACTTTTTTATTGCTCCATGCTATTATATTATCTATTGTGGATGTTAATGGGCTTTATTTACACTTTTATATCATTTTTGGGACTAACCTATTAACCGGAGGCCCAGCCCAAATTGCTGTTTTTTTGCCTATTTCAATGTTTTGCAGAAAAGGAATATCAAATGGAGTCCAAACGGAATGAAACCTTCGGGAACGTGATTTTCTCAACGAACGTGATCCAGGAGACTTGGAGTGGGCATCAAGAAACAATCGAGGAGACCACGAGGCAGGTGGTGCGCCTACCCCCCTGGGCACACCCTCCACCCTCATGGGCCCCTCGTTGCTCCATCGACCTACTTCTTCCTCCTAGATAAGTCCACATACCCCGCAAACACCCAGGAGCACCACGAAAACCTAATTCCACCGCCGCAACCTTCTGTACCCAAAAGATCCCATCTTGGGGCCTTTTCCAGACCTCCGCCCGAGGGGACATTGATCATAGAGGGCCTTTACATCAACTCCATGGCCTCTCCGATGATGTGTGAGTAGTTTACTTCAGACCTTCGGGTCCATAGCTAGTAGCTAGATGGCTTCTTCTCTCTCTTTGGATCTCAATACAAAGTTCTCCTCGATTCTCTTGGAGATCTATTCGATGTAATCTTCTTTTGTGGTGTGTTTGTCGAGATCCGATGAATTGTGAGTTTATGATCCAGATTATCTATGAACAATATTTGATTCTTCTCTGAATTCTTATGACACGCTTCATCATACCTACCTATTATAGCATTTCCATAGCCATCTCGAGATATATTTCCATGCAACTTTCCATCATTCCGTTATTATGACACGCTTCATCATTGTCATATTGCTTGCATGATCATGTAGTTGACATCGTATTTGTGGCAAAGCCACCGTTCATAATTCCATACATGTCACTCGTGGATCATTGCACATCCCAGTACACTGCCGGAGGCACTCACATAGAGTCATATTTTGTTCTAAGTATTGGGTTGTAATTCTTGAGTTGTAAGTAAATTAAAGTGTGATGATCATCATTATTAGAGCATTGTCCCAGTGAGGAAAGGATGATGGAGACTATGATTCCCCCACAAGTCGGGATGAGACTCCGGAAGACAAATTAAAAAAAAGAAAGGCCAAAAAGAAAAAGAAAGGAAGGCCAAATAAAAAATGAGAGAAAAGAGAGAACGGACAATATTACTATCCTTTTTCCACACTTGTGCTTCAAAGTAGCACCATGATCTTCATGATAGAGAGTCTCCTATGTTATCACTTTTATATACTAGTGGGAATTTTACATTATAGAACTTAGCTTGTATATTCCCATGATGGGCTTTCTCAAAATTGCCCTAGGTCTTCATGAGCAAGCAAGTTGGATGCACACCCACTTAGTTCTTTTGTTGAGCTTTCATACACTTATAGCTCTAGTGCATCCGTTGCATGGCAATCCCTACTCACTCACATTGATATCTATTTATGGGCATCTCCATAGCCCATTGATACGCCTAGTTGATGTGAGACTATTTCTCCTTTTTGTCTTCTACACAACCACCATTCTATTCCACATATAGTGCTATATCCATGGCTCATGCTCATATATTGCGTGAAGATTGAAAAAGTTTGAGAACATCAAAAGTATGAAACAATTGCTTGGTTTGTCATCGGGGTTGTGCATGATTTAAATATTTTGTGTGGTCAAGATAGAGCATAGCCAGACTATATGATTTTGTAGGGATAACTTTCTTTGGCCATGTTATTTTGAGAAGACATGATTACTTAGTTAGTATACTTGAACTATTATTACTTTTATGTCAATATTAAACGTTTATCTTGAATCTTTCGGATCTGAACATTCATGCCACAATAAAGAAAAATTACATTGAGAAATATGTTAGAAAGCATTCCACATCCAAAATTCTTTTTTTTGTCATTTACCTACTCGAGGACGAGCAGGAATTAAGCTTGGGGATGCTTGATACGTCTACAATGTATCTATAATTTTTGATTGCTCCATGCTATTATATTATCTATTTTGGATGTTAATGGGCTTTATTTAACACTTTTATATCATTTTTGGGACTAACCTATTAACCGGAGGCCCAGCCCAAATTGCTATTTTTTGCCTATTTCAGTGTTTCGCAGAAAAGGAATATCAAACGGAGTCCAAACCGAATGAAACCTTCGGGAACATGATTTTCTCAACGAACGTGATCCAGGAGACTTGGAGTGGGCGTCAAGAAACAATTGAGGAGGCCACGAGGCAGGGGGCGCGCCCTCCACCCTCGTGGGCCCCTCGTTGCTCCACCGACCTACTTCTTCCTCCTATATAAGTCCACGTACCCTGCAAACACCCAGGAGCACCACGAAAACCTAATTCCACTGCCGCAACCTTCTGTACCCAAGAGATCCCATCTTGGGGCCTTTTCCGGAGCTCCACCGGAGGGGGCATTAATCACGGAGGGCCTTTACATCAACTCCATGGCCTCTCCGGTGATGTGTGAGTAGTTTACTTCAGACCTTCGGGTCCATAGCTAGTGGCTAGATGGCTTCTTCTCTCTCTTTGGATCCGAATACAAAGTTCTCCTCGATTCTCTTGGAGATCTATTCAATGTAATCTTCTTTTGCGGTGTGTTTGTCGAGATCTGATGAATTGTGAGTTTATGATCCAGATTATCTATGAACAATATTTGATTCTTCTCTGAATTCTTTTATGTATGATTGGTTTATCTTTGCAAGTCTCTTCGAATTATCAGTTTGGTTTGGCCTACTAGATTGATCTTTCTTGCAATGGGGGAAGTGCTTAGCTTTGGGTTCAATCTTGCGGTGTTCGGTCCCAGTGACAGTAGGGGAAATGACACGTATTGTATTGTTGCCATCGAGGATAAAAAGATGGGGTTTATATCATATTGCATGAGTTTATCCCTCTACATGATGTCATCTTGCTTAAGGCGTTACTCTGTTCTTATGAACTTAATACTCTAGATGCATGCTGGATAGCGGTCGATGTGTGGAGTAATAGTAGTAGATGCAGGTACGAGTCGGTCTACTTGTCTCGGACGTGATGCATATATACATGATCATGCCTAGATATTCTCATAATTATTCGCTTTTCTATCAATTCCTCGACAATAATTTGTTCACCCACCGTAATACTAATGTTATCTTGAGAGAAGCCACTAGTGAAACCTATGGCCCCCGGGTCTATTTTCCATCATACAAGTTTCCAATCTATTTTATTTTGCAATCTTTACTTTCAATCTATATCATAAAAATACCAAAAATATTTATCCTATTATTATTATCCCTATCAGATCTCACTCTTGCAAGTGGTCTTGAAGGGATTGACAACCCCTTTATCGCGTTGGTTGTGAGGTTCTTATTTGTTTGTGTAGGTATGAGGTGACTCGCGCATGCTCTCCTAGTGGATTGATACCTTGGTTCTCAAAAACGGAGGGAAATACTTATGTTGCTTTACTGCATCACCCTTTCCTCTTCAAGGGAAAACCAACACATTGCTCAAGAGGTAGCAAGAAGGATCTCTGGCGCCGTTGCCGGGGAGATCTATGCCAAGTCAAGACAAACCAAGTACCCATCATAACTCTTATCCTCCGCATTACATTATTTTCCATTTGCCTCTCGTTTTCCTCTCCCCCACTTCACCCTTGCCGTTTTATTCGCCCTCTTTTTCCGTTCCCCTTCTCTTCTTCTATTTGCCTTTTTGCCTATTTCTTGTTTGCTTGTGTGTTGGATTGCTTGTTTGTCATGATGGCTCAAGATAATACTAAATTATGTGACTTTGCCAATACCAACAATAATGATTTTATTAGCACTCTGATCGCTCCTCTTACCGATGTTGAATCTTGTGAAATTAATATTGTGTTGCTGAATCTTTTCATGAAAGATCCGTTTTCTGGCCTTCCTAGTGAAGATGCAGCTACACATCTAAACAATTTTGTTGATTTGTGTGATACGCAAAAGAAGAAAGATGTGGATAATGATATTGTGAAACTTAATCTATTTCTGTTTTCGCTTAGAGATCGTGCTAAAGCTTGGTTTTCGTCTTTGCCTAAAAATAGTATTGATTCATGGAATAAGTGCAAAGATGCTTTTATCTCTAAGTATTTTCCTCCCTCTAAGATCATCTCTCTTAGAAACGATATTATGAATTTTAAGCAACTTGATCATGAACATGTTGCACAATCATGGGAGAGGATGAAATTAATGATACGTAATTGCCCTACACATGGTTTGAATTTATGGATGATTATACAGAATTTTTATGCCGGATTGAATTTTGCTTCTAGAAATCTTTTAGATTCGGCAGCGGGAGGCACTTTTATGGAAATCACTTTAGGGGAAGCAACCAAACTCCTAGATAATATTATGGTTAATTATTCTCAATGGCACACTGAAAGATCTACTAGTAAAAAGTGCATGCAATTGAATAGATTAATGTTTTGAGTGGAAAGATGGATGAACTTATGAAATTGTTTGGTAATAAGAGTGCTCCTACTGATCCTAATGATATGCCTTTGTCTACTTTGATTGAGAATAATAATGAATCTATGGATGTGAATTTTGTTGGTAGGAACAATTTTGGTAATAACGCGTATAGAGGTAATTTTAATCCTAGGCCATTTCCTAGTAATTCCCCTAATAATTATGGTAATTCCTACAACAATCCTTATGGAAATTATAATGATATTCCCTCTGATTTTGAATCTAGTATTAAAGAATTTATTACTTCGCAAAAGAGTTTCAATGCTTTGATTGATGAAAAATTGCTTAAGATTGATGAGTTGGCTAGGAACATGGATAGAATTTTTCTTGATGTTGATTCTTTAAAACTTAGATCTATTCCACGTAAGCATGATATCAATGAGTCTCTCAAAGCCATGAGAATTTCCATTGATGAGTGCAAAGAAAGAACCGCTAGGATGCGTGCTAAGAAAGATTTCTTTGTGAAAGCATGTTCTTCTAGTTTTCATGATAATCCGGATGAAGATCCAAAAGTAATTGATGTGTCCCCTGTTAAAATTTTTTTTGCACTATGAATCTTGATAATGATGGGACTAGAGATGAGTCAACTTTATTTAAAAGGCGTTCCAATGATTCGGAATTTTTAGATCTTGATGCAAAAATTGTTAAAAGTGGGATTGAAGAGGTTAAAACTTTAAATAGAAATGAACCCACTATCTTGGATTTCAAGGAATTTAATTATGATAATTGCTCTTTGATAGATTTTATTTCCTTGTTGCAATCCATGCTAAATTCTCCTCATGCTTATAGTCAAAATAAAGCTTTTACTAAACATATCGTTGATGTTTGATGCAATCTTATGAAGAAAAACTTGAGTTGGAAGTTTCTATTCCTAGAAAACTTTATGATGAGTGGGAACCTACAATGAAAATTAAAATTAAAGATCATGAGTGTTATGCTTTGTGTGATTTGGGTGCTAGTGTCTCCACGATTCCAAAAACTTTGTGTGATTTGCTAGGTTTCCGTGATTTTGATGATTGTTCTTTAAACTTGCATCTTGCGGATTCCACCATTAAGAAACCTATGGGAATAATTAATGATGTTCTTATTGTTGCAAATAGGAACTATGTGCCCGTAGATTGCATTGTTCTTGATATAGATTGCAATCCTTCATGTCCTATTATTCTTGGTAGACCTTTCCTTAGAACGATTGGTGCAATTATTGATATGAAGGAAGGGAATATTAAATTCCAATTTCCATTAAGGAAAGGCATGGAACACTTCCCTAGAAATAAACTTAAATTACCATATGAATCTATAATGAGAGCCACTTATGAATTGCCTACCAAAGATGGCAATACCTAGATCTATCTTCGCTTCTATGCCTAGCTAGGGGCGTTAAACGATAGCGCTTGTTGGGAGGCAACCCAATTTTATTTTTATTCCTTGATTTTTGCTCCTGTTTAGTAATAAATAATTTATCTAGCCTCTTTTTTGGTGTTTAATTAGTGTTTGTGCCAAGTAGAACCGTTGGGAAGACTTGGGGAAAGTCTTTTTGGTCTTGCTGTAAAAAACTGAAACTTTAGCGCTCACGAGAATTGCTGACATTTTTATTTGTAAAGTGATATTTAGTTAATTATTTTTTAAGATGATTAATAGATAAATTCCTCACGTCCAGAAATTTATTTTAGAATTTTTGGGGTTCCAGAACTTTGCGTTAGCTACAGATTACTACAGACTATTCTGTTTTTGACAGATTCTGTTTTCCGCGTGTTGTTTGCTTATTTTGATGAATCTATGGCTAGTAAAAGAGTTTATAAACCATAGAGAAGTTGGAACACAGTAGGTTTAACACCAATATAAATCAATAATGAGTTCATTACAGTACCTTGAAGTGGTGTTTTGTTTTGTTTCGCTAACGGAGCTCACGAGATTTTCTATTTTGAGTTTTGTGTTGTGAAGTTTTCAAGTTTTGGGTTAAGTTTTGATGGATTATGGAACAAGGAGTGGCAAGAGCCTAAGCTTGGGGATGCCCATGGCACCACAAGGTAAAATTCAAGGACACCCAAAAGCCTAAGCTTGGGGATGCCCCGGAAGGCATCCCCTCTTTCGTCTTCGTCTATTGGTAACTTTACTTGGAGCTATATTTTTATTCACCACATGATATGTGTTTTGCTTGGAGCGTCTTGTATGATTTGAGTCTTTTCTTTTTAGTTTACCACAATCATCCTTGCTGTACACACCTTCTGAGAGAGACTCACATGATTTGAAAATTATTAGAATACTCTATGTGCTTCACTTATATCTTTTGAGCTATATAGTTTTTGCTCTAGTCCTTCACTTATATCTTTTAGAGCACGGCGGTGGTTTTATTTTATAGAAATAATTGATCTCTCATGCTTCACTTATATTATTTTGAGAGTCCTTTAGAACAACATGGAAATTTGCTTTTAGGAATAATATAAAAACTTTCATAGAAGTGCATTGAATACTATGAGAAGTTTGATACTTGATAATTGTTTTGAGATATGGATATGGTGATATTAGAGTCATGCTAGTTGAGTAGTTGTGAATTTGAGGAATACTTGTGTTGAAGTTTGTGATTCCCATAGCATGCACGTATGGTGAACCGTTATGTGACGAAGTCGGAGCATGATTTATTTATTGATTGTCTTCCTTATGAGTGGCGCTCGGGGACGAGCGATGGTCTTTTCCTACCAATCTATCCCCCTAGGAGCATGCACATAATACTTTGTTTCGATAACTAATAGATTTTTGCAATAAGTATGTGAGTTCTTTATGACTAATGTTGAGTCCATGGATTATACACACTCTCACCCTTCCACCATTGCTAGCCTCTCTAGTATCGCGCAACTTTCGCCGGTACCATAAACCCACCATATACCTTCCTCAAAAAAGCCACCATACCTACCTATTATAGCATTTCCATAGCCATCCCGAGATATATTGCCATGTAACTTTCCATCGTTCCGTTATTATGACACGCTTCATCATTGTCATATTGCTTCCATGATCATGTAGTTGACATCGTATTTGTGGCAAAGCCACCGTTCATAATTCCATACATGTCACTCGTGGATCATTGCACATCCCGGTACACCGCAGGAGGCATTCACATAGAGTAATATTTTGTTCTAAGTATTGGGTTGTAATTCTTGAGCTGTAAGTAAATTAAAGTGTGATGATCATCATTATTAGAGCATTGTCCCAGTGAGGAAAGGATGATGGAGACTATGATTCCCCCACAAGTCGGGATGAGACTCCGGAAGAAAAATTAAAAAAAAGAAAGGCCAAAAAGAAAAATAAAGGAAGGCCAAATAAAAAATGAGAGAAAAGAGAGAAGGGACAATGTTACTATCCTTTTTCCACACTTGTGCTTCAAAGTAGCACCTTGATCTTCATGATAGAGAGTCTCCTATGTTATCGCTTTTATATACTAGTGGGAATTTTACATTATAGAACTTGGCTTGTATATTCCAATGATGGGCTTCCTCAAAATTGCCCTAGGTCTTCATGAGCAAGCAAGTTGGATGCACACCCACTTAGTTCTTTTGTTGAGCTTTCATACACTTATAGCTCTAGTGCATCCGTTGCATGGCAATCCCTACTCACTCACATTGATATCTATTGATGGGCATCTCCATAGCCCGTTGATACGCCTAGTTGATGTGAGACTACCTTCTCCTTTTGTCTTCTCCACAACCACCATTCTATTCCACATATAGTGATATATCCATGGCTCACGCTCATATATTGTGTGAAGATTGAAAAAGTTTGAGAACATCAAAAGTATGAAACAATTTCTTGGCTTGTCATCGGGGTTGTGCATGATTTAAATATTTTGTGTGGTCAAGATAGAGCATAGCCAGACTATATGATTTTGTAGGGATAACTTTCTTTGGCCATGTTATTTTGAGAAGACATGATTGCTTAGTTAGTATACTTGAAGTATTATTATTATTTTTATGTCAATATTAAACGTTTATCTTGAATCTTTCAGATCTGAACATTCATACCACAATAAAGAAAAATTACATTGATAAATATGTTAGAAAGCATTCCACATCAAAAATTCTTTTTTTATCATTTACCTACTCGAGGACGAGCAGGAATTAAGCTTGGGGATGCTTGATACGTCTCCAATGTATCTATAATTTTTGATTGCTCCATGCTATTATATTATCTATTTTGGATGTTAATGGGATTTATTTAACACTTTTATATCATTTTTGGGACTAACCTATAACCGGAGGCCCAGCCCAAATTGCTGTTTTTTGCCTATTTCAGTGTTTCGCAGAAAAGGAATATCAAACGGAGTCCAAACGGAATGAAACCTTCGGGAACGTGATTTTCTCAACGAACGTGATCCAGGAGACTTGGAGTGGGTGTCAAGAAATAATCAAGGGGTCCACGAGGTAGGGGGCGCGCCCTCCACCCTCGTGGGCCCCTCGTTGCTCCACCGACCTACTTCTTCCTCCTATATAAGTCCACGTACCCTGCAAACACCCAGGAGCACCACGAAAACCTAATTCCACTGCCGCAACCTTCTGTACCCAAGAGATCCCATCTTGGGGCCTTTTTCGAAGCTCCGTCGGAGGGGGCATTGATCACGGAGGGCCTTTACATCAACTCCATGGCCTCTCCGGTGATGTGTGAGTAGTTTACTTCAGACCTTAGGGTCCATAGCTAGTGGCTAGATGGCTTCTTCTCTCTCTTTGGATCTCAATACAAAGTTCTCCTCGATTTTCTTGGAGATATATTCGATGTAATCTTCTTTTGCGGTGTGTTTGTCGAGATCCGATGAATTGTGAGTTTATGATCCAGATTATCTATGAATAATATTTGATTCTTCTCTGAATTCTTTTATGTATGATTGGTTTATCTTTGCAAGTCTCTTTGAATTATCAGTTTGGTTTGGCCTACTAGATTGATCTTTCTTGCAATGGAAGAAGTGCTTAGCTTTGGGTTCAATCTTGCAGTGTTCGATCCCAGTGACAGTAGGGGAAACGACACGTATTGTATTGTTGCCATCAAGGATAAAAAGATGGGGTTTATATCATATTGCATGAGTTTATCCCTCTACATCATGTCATCTTGCTTAAGGCATTACTCTGTTCTTATGAACTTAGTACTCTAGATGCATGCTAGATAGGGGTCGATGTGTGGAGTAATAGTAGTAGATGCAGGTAGGAGTCGGTCTACTTGTCTCGGACGTGATGCCTATATACATGATCATGCCTAGATATTCTCATAATTATTCGCTTTTCTATCAATTGCTCGAAAGTAATTTGTTCACCCACCGTAATACTAATGCTATCTTGAGAGAAGCCACTAGTGAAACATATGGCCCCCGGGTCTATTTTCCATCATACAAGTTTCCAATCTATTTTATTTTGCAATCTTTACTTTCAATCTATATCATAAAAATACCAAAAATATTTATCCTATTATTATTATCTCTATCAGATCTCACTCTTGCAAGTGGTCGTGAAGGGATTGACAACCCCTTTATCGCGTTGGTTGCGAGGTTCTTATTTGTTTGTGTAGGTATGAGGTGACTCGCGTGTGGTCTCCTACTGGATTGATATCTTGGTTCTCAAAAACTGAGGGAAATACTTACGCTGCTTTACTGCATCACCCTGTCCTCTTCAAGGTAAAACCAACGCAATGCTCAAGAGGTGGCAGTATTTCTGGACCCTCTCGGTAATACACATCATAAGAAGCTTGCAAGCAACGTGACTAAGGATTTAGTTACGAGATGATTTATTACAGAACGAGTAAAGAGACTTGCTGGTAATGAGATTGAACTAGGTATGGAGATACCAACGATCAAATCTCGGGCAAGTAACATACCGACAGACAAAGGAAATTACGTATGTTGTCATAAGGTTCAACCGATAAAGATCTTCGTAGAATATTTAGGAACCAATATGGGCATCCAGGTCCTGTTGGGTAACGTAGTAATTTCAAAAAAATTCCTACGCACACGCAAGATCATGGTGATGCATAGCAACGAGAGGGGAGAGTGTTGTCCACATACCCTTGTAGACCGAAAGCGGAAGCGTTAGCACAACGCGGTTGATGTAGTCATACGTCTTCACGATCCGATCGATCAAGTATCGAACACACGGCACCTCCGAGTTCTGCACACGTTCAACTCGATGACATCCCTCGAACTCCGATCCAGCCGATCTTTGAGGGAGAGTTCCGTCAGCACGACGGCGTGGTGACGATGATGATGTTCTACCAACGCAAGGCTTCGCCTAAGCACTGCTACAATATGACCGAGGTGGATTATAGTGGAGAGGGGCACCGCACACGGCTAAGAGATCAAGAGATCAATTGTTGTGTCTTTGGGGTGCCCCTGCCCCCATATATAAAGGAGTGGAGGAGGGGGAGGGCCGGCCCTCTCTATGGCGCGCCGTAGGGGAGTCCTACTCCCACCGGGAGTGGGATTCCCCCTTTCCTAGTAGAACTAGGAGCCCTTCCAAGTAGTAGGAGTATGAGCGAAGGAAAGCGAAGGGAAAAGGAGAACGAAGGAAGGGGGTGCCCCCCCTCCCTAGTCCAATTCGGACCAGCCCATGGGGAGGGGTGCGGCCACACTTTGAGGCCTTTCTCTCCTTTCCTGTATGGCCCATTAAGGCCCAATACGAATTCCCGTAACTCCCCGGTACTCCCGAAAATATCCGAATCACTCGGAACCTTTCCGATGTCCGAATATAGTCGTCCAATATATCAATCTTTACGTCTCGACCATTTCGAGACTCCTCGTCATGTCCCCGATCTCATCCGGGATTTCGAACTCCTTCGGTACATCAAAACACATAAACTCATGATATAACGGTCATCGAACTTTAAGCGTGCGGACCCTACGGGTTCGAAAACTATGTAGACATGACCGAGACACGTCTCCGGTCAATAACCAATAGCGGAACCTGGATGCTCATATTGGCTCCCACATATTCTATGAAGATCTTTATCGGTCAAACCGCATAACAACATATGTTGTTCCCTTTGTCATCGGTATGTTACTTGCCCGAGATTCGATCGTCGGTATCTCAATACCTAGTTCAATCTCGTTACCGGAAGGTCTCTTTACTCGTTCCGTAATACATCAACCCGAAACTAACTCATTAGTTGCAATGCTTGCAAGGCTTAAGTGATGTGCATTACCGAGTGGGCCCAGAGATACCTCTCCGACAATCGGATTGACAAATCCTAATATCGAAATACGCCAACCCAACAAGTACCTTCGGAGACACCTGTAGAGCACCATTATAATCACCCAGTTACGTTGTGGCGTTTGGTAGCACACAAAGTGTTCCTCCGGTAAACGGGAGTTGCATAATCTCATAGTCATAGGAACATGTATAAGTCATGAAGAAAGCAATAGCAACAAACTAAATGATCAAGTGCTATGCTAGCAGAATGGGTCAAGACAATCACATCATTCTCCTAATGATGTGATCCCGTTAATCAAATGACAACTCATGTCTATGGTTAGGAAACATAACCATCTTTGATCAACGAGCTAGTCAAGTAGAGGCATACTAGTGACACTCTGTTTGTCTATGTATTCACACATGTATTATGTTTCCGGTTAATACAATTCTAGCATGAATAATAAACATTTATCATGATATAAGGAAATAAATAATAACTTTATTATTGCCTCTAGGGCATATTTCCTTCAGTCTCCCACTTGCACTAGAGTCAATAATCTAGTTCACATCGCCATGTGATTTAATACTAATAGTTCACATCACCATGTGATTAACACCCATAGTTCACATCGACATGTGGCCAACACCCAAAGGGTTTACTAGAGTCAATAATGTAGTTCACATCGCTATGTGATTAACACCCAAAGAGTACTAAGGTGTTATCATGTTTTGTTTGTGAGAGAACTTTAGTCAACGGGTCTGCCACATTCAGATTCGTAAGTATTTTGCAAATTTCTATGTCAACAATGCTCTGCATGGAGCTACTCTAGCTAATTGCTCCCACTTTCAATATGAATCCAGATTGAGATTTAGAGTCATCGGGATCAGTGTCAAAATTTGCATCGACGTAACCCTTTACGACGAACCTTTTTGTCACCTTCATAATCGAGAAACATATCCTTATTCCACTAAGGATAATTTTGACCGTTGTCTAGTGCCCTACTCCTAGATCACTATTGTACTCCCTTGCTAAAAATAGTATAGGGTATACAATAGATCTGGTACACAGCATGGCATACTTTATAGAACCTATGGCTGAGGCATAGGGAATGACTTTCATTCTCTCTCTATCTTCTGCCGTGGTCGGGTTTTGAGTCTTACTCAACTTCACACCTTTGTAACACAGGCAAGAACTCCTTCTTTGATTGTTCCATTTTGAACTACTTCAAAATCTTGTCATGGTATGTACTCATTGAAAAATTTATCAAGCATCTTGATCTATCTCTATAGATCTTGATGCTCAATATGTAAGCAGCTTCACCGAGGTCTTTCTTTGAAAAACTCCTTTCAAACATTCCTTTATGCTTTGTAGAATAAATCTACATTATCTCCGATCAACAATATGTCATACACATATACTTATTAGAAATGTTGTAGTGCTCCCACTCACTTTCTTGTAAATACAAGCTTCACCACAAGTCTGTATAAAACTATATGCTTTGATCAACTTATCAAAGCGTATATTCCAACTCCGACATGCTTGCACCAGTCCATAGATGGATCTCTAGAGCTTGCATATTTTGTTAGCACCTTTAGGATTGACAAAACTTTCTTGTTGCATCATATACAACTCTTTTTTAATAAATCCATTAAGGAATGTAGTTTTGTTTATCCATTTGCCAGATTTCATAAAATGTGGCAATTGCTAACATGATTCGGATAGACTTAAGCATAGATACGAGTGAGAAACTCTCATCGTAGTCAACACCTTGAACTTGTCGAAAACCTTTTGCGACAATTCTAGCTTTGTAGATAGTAACACTACTATCAGCGTCCGTATTCCTCTTGAAGATCCATTTAATATGAATGGCTCGCCGATCAATGGGCAAGTCAATCAAAGTCCATACTTTGTTGTCATACATGGATCTCATCTCAGATTTCATGGCCTCAAGCCATTTCACGGAATCTGGGCTCATCGTTGCTTCCTCATAGTTCGTAGGCTCGTCATGGTCAAGTAACATGACCTCTAGAACAGGATTACCGTACCACTCTGGTGCGGATCTCACTCTGGTTTACCTACGAGGTTCGGTAGTAACTTGATCTAAAGTTACATGATCATCATCATTAGCTTCCTCACTAATTGGTGTAGGTGTCACAGAAACAGATTTCTGTGATGAACTACATTCCAATAAGGGAGCGGGTACAGTTACCTCATCAAGTTCTACTTTCCTCCCACTCACTTCTTTCGAGAGAAACTCCTTCTCTAGAAAGGATCCATTCTCAGTAATGAATAACTTGCCTTTGGATCTGTGATAGAAGGTGTACCCAACATTTTCTTTGGGGTATCCTATCAAGACACACTTCTCCGATTTGGGTTTGAGCTTATCAGGTTGAAACTTTTCCACATAAGCATTGCAACCTCAAACTTTAAGAAACGACAACTTTGGTTTCTTGCCAAATCACAGTTCATATGGTGTCACCTCAACGGATTTAGATGGTGCCCTTTTTAACGTGAATGCAGCTGTCTCCAATGCATAACCCCAAAACTATAGTGATTAATCGGTAAGAAACATCATAGATTGCACTATGTCCAATAATAGTACGGTTATGACGTTTGGACACACCATTATGCTGTGGTGTTCTAGGTGGCATGATTTTGTGAAACTATTCCACATTGTTTTAACTGAAGGCCAAACTCGTAACTCAAATATTTTACTTCTGCGATCATATCGTAGAAACTTTTATTTTTATTACGATTATTTTCCACTTCACTCTGAAATTTTTTGAACTTTTCAGACTTGTGTTTCATCAAGTAGATATACTCATATCTGCTCAAATTATCTGTGAAGATCAGAAAATAATGATACCTGCCGCGAGCCTCAATATTCATCGGACCACATACAACAGTATGTATGATTTCCAACAAATCTTTTGCTTGCTCCATTGTTCCGGAGAACGGAATCTTAGTCATCTTGCCCATGAGGCATGGTTCGCAAGCATCAACGGATTCATAATCAAGTGATTCCAAAAGCCCATCAGCATGGATTTTCTTCATGCGCTTTACACCAATATGACCTAAATGGCAGTGCCACAAATAAGTTGCACTATCATTATTAACTTTGCATATTTTGGCTTCAATATTATGAAAATGTGTATCACCACAATCGAGATCCAACAAACCATTTTCATTGGGTGTATGACCATAGAAGGTTTTATTCATGTAAACAGAACAACAATTTATTCTCTTACTTAAATGAATAATTGTATTGCAATAAACATGATCAAATCATATTCATGCTCAACGCAAACACCAAATAACACTTATTTAGGTTCAACACTAATCCCGAAAGTATAGGGAGTGTGCGATGATGATCATATCAATCTTGGAACCACTTCCAACACACATCGTCACTTCACCCTTAACTAGTCTTTGTTCATTCTGCAACTCCCGTTTCGAGTTACTACTCTTAGCAACTGAACCAGTATTAAATACCGAGGGGTTGCTACAAACACTAGTAAAATACACATCAATAATCTGTATATCAAATATACCTTTGTTCACTTTGCCATCCTTCTTATCTGCCAAATACTTGGGGCAGTTCCGCTTCCAGTGACCAGTCCCTTTGCAGTAAAAGCACTTAGTCTCAGGCTTAGGACCAGAATTGGGCTTCTTCACTTGAGCAGCAACTTGCTTGCTGTTCTTCTTAAAGTTCCCTTCATTTCCCTTTGCCCTTTTCTTGAAACTAGTGGTCTTGTTAATCATCAACACTTGATGCTCTTTCTTGATTTCTACCTTCATCGATTTCATCATCATGAAAAGCTCGGGAATCGTTTTCATCATCCCTTGCATACTATAGTTCATCACGAAGTTCTACTAAATTGGTGGTGGTGACTAGAGAATTCTGTCAATCACTATTTTATCTGGAAGATTAACTCCCACTTGATTCAAGCGATTGTAGTACCCAGACAATCTGAATACTTGCTCACTGCTTGAGCTATTCTCCTCCATCTTTTATGTATAGAACTTGTTGGAGACTTTATATCTCTCAACTCGGGTATTTGCTTGAAATATTAACTTCAACTCCTGGAACATCCATATGATCCATGACGTTCAAAACGTCTTTGAAGTCCCGATTCTAAGCTGTTAAGCATGGTGCACTAAACTATCAAGTAGTCATCATATTGAGGTAGCCAAACGTTCATGACGTCTGCATCTGCTCCTGCAATAGGTCTGTCACCTAGCGGTGCATTAAGGACATAATTCTTCTGTGCAGCAATGAGGTTTAGATAAACCTCAGATCACGGATCCAATACGCATCATTGCTACTAACATCTTTCAACTTAGTTTTCTCTAGGAACATATCAAAAATAAAACAGGAGAGCTAAACGCGAGCTATTGATCTACAACATAGATATGCTAATACTATCAGGACTAAGTTCATGATAAATTAAAGTTCAATTAATCATATTACTTAAGAACTCCCACTTAGACAGACACCCCTCTAATCTTCTAAGTGATCACGTGATCCATATCAACTAAACCATGTCCGATCATCACGTGAGATGGAGTAGTTTCAATGGTGAACATCACTATGTTGATCATATCTACTATATGATTCACACTCGACCTTTCGGTCTCTGTGTTCCGAGGCCATATCTGTTATATGCTAGGCTCGTCAAGTTTAACCTGAGTATTCCGCGTGTGCAACTGTTTTGCACCCGTTGTATTTGAATGTAGAGTCTATCACACCCGATCATCACGTGGTGTCTCAGCACGAAGAACTTTCGCAATGGTGCATACTCAGGGAGAACACTTATACTTTGATAATTTAGTGAGGGATCATCTTATAATGCTACCGTCAATCAAAGCAAGATAAGATGCATAAAAGATAAACATCACATGCAATCAATATAAGTGATATGATATGGCCATCATCATCTTGTACTTATGATCTCCATCTCCGAAGTACCGTCATGATCACCATCGTCACCAGCGCGACACCTTGATCTCAATCAAAGCATCGTTGTCGTCTCGCCAATCTTATGCTTCCACGACTATCGCTACCGCTTAGTGATAAAGTAAAGCATTACAGCGCGATTGTATTGCATACAATAAAGCGACAACCATATGGCTCCTGCCAGTTGCTGATAACTCGGTTACAAAACATGATCATCTCATACAATAAAATTTAGCATCATGTCTGACCATATCACATCACAACATGCCCTGCAAAAACAAGTTAGACGTCCTCTACTTTGTTGTTGCAAGTTTTATGTGGCTGCTACGGGCTGAGCAAGAACCGTTCTTACCTACGCATCGAAAACCACAACGGTAGTTTGTCAAGTTAGTGCTGTTTTAACCTTCTCAAGGACCGAGCGTAGCCACAATCGGTTCGACTAAAGTTGGAGAAACTGACACCCGCTGGTCACCTGTGTGCATAGCACGGCGATAAAACTAGTCTCGCGTAAGCGTACGCGTAATGTCGGTCCGGGCCGCTTCATCCAACAATACTGCCGAACCAAAGTGTGACATGCTGGTAAGCAGTATGACTTATAACGCCCACAACTCACTTGTGTTCTACTCGTGCATATGACATCTACGCATAAAACCTGGCTGGGATGCCACTATTGGGGAACGTAGTAATTTCAAAAAAATTCCTACACACACGCAAGATCATGGTGATGCATAGCAATGAGAGGGGAGAGTGTTGTCCACGTACCCTTGTAGACCGAAAGCGGAAGCATTAGCACAACGCGTTTGATGTAGTCGTACGTCTTCACAATCCGACCGATCAAGTACCGAACGCACGGCACCTCCGAGTTCTGCACACGTTCAACTCGATGACGTCCCTCGAACTCCGATCCAGCCGAGTTTTGAGGGAGAGTTCCGTCAGCACGACGGCGTGGTGACGATGATGATGTTCTACCGACGCAGGGCTTCGCCTAAGCACCGCTACGATATGACCGAGGTGGATTATGGTGGAGAGGGGCACCGCACACGGCTAAGAGATCAAGAGATCAATTGTTGTGTCTTTGGGGTGCCCCTGCCCCCGTATATAAAGGAGTGGAGGAGGGAGAGGGCCGGCCCTCTCTATGGCGCGCCCTAGGGGAGTCCTACTCCCACCGGGAGTAGGATTCCCCCTTTCCTAGTAGAACTAGGAGCCCTTCCAAGTAGTAGGAGTATGAGGGAAGGAAAGGGAAGGGAAAAGGAGAAGGAAGGAAGGGCCCCCCCTCCCTAGTCCAATTCGGACCAGCCCATGGGGAGGGGTGCGGCCACACTTTGAGGCCTTTCTCTCCTTTCCCGTATGGCCCATTAAGGCCAATACGAATTCCCGTAACTCCCCGATACTCCCGAAAATACCCGAATCACTCGGAACCTTTCCGATGTCCGAATATAGTCGTCCAATATATCTATCTTTACATCTTGACCATTTCGAGACTCCTCGTCATGTCCCCGATCTCATCCGGGACTCCTAACTCCTTCGGTACATCAAAACACATAAACTCATAATATAACCGTCATCGAACTTCAAGCGTGCGGACCCTACAGGTTCGAGAACTATGTAGACATGACTGAGACACGTCTCCGGTCAATAACCAATAGCGGAACCTGGATGCTCATATTGGCTCCCACATATTCTACGAAGATCTTTATCGGTCAAACCGCATAACAACATACGTGTTGTTCCCTTTGTCATCGGTATGTTACTTGCCCGAGATTCGATCGTCGCTATCTCAATACCTAATTCAATCTCGTTACCAGCAGGTCTCTTTACTCATTCCGTAATACATCAACCCGCAACTAACTCATTAGTTGCAATGCTTGCAAGGCTTAAGTGATGTGCATACCGAGTAGGCCCAGAGATACCTCTCCGACAATCGGAGTGACAAATCCTAATCTCGAAATACGCTAACCCAACAAGTACCTTCGGAGACACCTGTAGAGCACCTTTATAATCACCCAGTTACGTTGTGACGTTTGGTAGCACACAAAGTGTTCCTCCAGTAAACGGGAGTTGCATAATCTCATAGTCATAGGAACATGTATAAGTCATGAAGAAAGCAATAGCAACAAACTAAACGATCAAGTGCTATGCTAACGGAATGGGTCAAGTCAATCACATCATTCTCCTAATGATGTGATCCCGTTAATCAAATGAAAACTCATGTCTATGGTTAGGAAACATAACCATCTTTGATCAACGAGCTAGTCAAGTAGAGGCATACTAGTGACACTCTGTTTGTCTATGTATTCATACATGTATTATGTTTCCGGTTAATACAATTCTAGCATGAATAATAAACATTTATCATGATATAAGGAAATAAATAATAACTTTATTATTGCCTCTAGGGCATATTTCCTTCAGGTCCTGCTATTGGTTATTGACCGAAGAGATGTCTCGGTCATGTCTACATCATTATCGAACCCGTAGGGTGTCGCACGCTTAATGTTCGTTGACAATATAGTATTGTATGAGTTATGTGAGTTGATGACCGAATGTTGTTCGGAGTCCCAGATGATACCATGGACATGACGAGGAGCTCTGTAATGGTCCGGAGGTAAATATTGATATATGGGACAATGCTATTTGGTCATCGGAAAGGTTTCGAAATGTATCGAGTAGTCATCGGATCGCCGGAAGGGGTTTCGGGAGGCCCCGGGAGGTATATGGGCCTAATGGCCCAAGGGGAGGCACACACACCAGCCCACAAGGGGGCTAGCGCGCCCTCTCCCTGGCCACTGGCCCTAGGGAAGGAAAGGGGGGAGGGCTAGCCCCTCCTGCCTTCCCTCCACCTAAGAGAAAGGAAAGGGGGCGCCACCCTCTCCTGCCTTCCCCACGCACGCCCAAGAATGAAGAGGGGCGCGGCCAGGGCAGGCGCCCAAGGTGGCCGCCGGCCCCTTGGGGGAACCCTAGGCTACCTTCCCTCCTCCCTCCCCCACCTATGTATATTGGAGGGAGAGGGGCAACACACACACACCACGATTCCCTAACCGTGTGCGGCGTCCCTCTCCCTCTAGTTTGTCCTCGATCATATTTTCGTATTGCTCGATGAAGCCCTGCGAAGATAGTTGCATCACCACCGTCACCACGCCGTCGTGCTGCCGGAACTCATCTACTACTTTTCCTGTCTTGCTGGATCAAGAAGGCGAGGACGTCATCGAGTTGAACATGTGCTGAACGCGGAGGTGCCGTGTGTTCGGTACTTGATCGGGCAGATCGTGAAGGTGTACGACTACATCAACCACGTGGATAAACGCTTCCGCTAAACAGTCTACGACGGTACGTAGACACACTCTCCCCTCTCATAGCTATGCATCTCCATGGATAGATCTTGCATGTGCGTAGATTTTTTTTTGTTTTCCATGCAACGTTTCCCAACACCTGTCAGTTTGATTGTTGGGTGGAGCCTGGGTG
Organism: Triticum dicoccoides; assembly: GCF_002162155.2. Classification (NCBI taxonomy): domain Eukaryota; kingdom Viridiplantae; phylum Streptophyta; class Magnoliopsida; order Poales; family Poaceae; genus Triticum; species Triticum dicoccoides. Next base: position 376,426,300 of record NC_041380.1, on the reverse strand, counting down.
CGCTTAGCATTTTTTTTCGCATATTCTGTTTTTTTTTGTATTTTCATGATATTCCAAATCTGGCATATGTGCATTTATCACATATGGTATTAATCTTTTTGAATCAATGTCGCATTTTTCCTGCAGTAACATGTGCATATTATATCATTCTGGGGTAGAAAAATCCAACAAATCCATTCCTGGAATTAATTTTGTGTTTTGAGCAAGTTTTGTTGCATGGCATCTTATCAGAAAGTGCCATTTTGTGAATTTTGTATAAAAACAACCAAGCATCACATGAACAAACTTTGTATATCATTTGGGAGCATTTTCATGTCTACTTTTTGCTGGTAATATTTGCATCCCATTTTCAAATATTTGGGTATGCTGCAAACAAAGAAACACCTAACCATCGAGGACTTCCTCTTTATTACTAACCGCGTGGCCGAGCGAGTGGAGCCGAGGGTAGGAAAATATCAGTCAAACAAGAGTGAAAACAACTTTGATCAACTCTTGTCTATCGAGCCTACCAATGTTTACAATGGGATTATTTTTACTCCAAAATGGGGTGCATGCAAAAGTTGATACGGTACAGTCTCGATTCTTTTGGGGTAAAGAACTAGGGAGCAGAAATACCACATAGTTCATTGGAGTACCATTTGTGCACTAAAGGAGGTTGGGGCCCTCGGTATAGTGAATACCAAACATATGAATTGGTGCCTCGTGACCAAATGGGCTTGGAAAATGCTTATGGGTCAAGGTGGCCTGTGGTTGGATATTATCCAACACAAATACTTACAGCACGCTCCGGTATCAATGGCTTCATGTGGAAACGGCTCCCAATCCTGGAAATCAATAGTGAAGAATAGACACCTTCTGCGTGTGGGTGTTGTTCACTCTATTGGTAACGAGAAATCCACCATCTTCTGGTTAGGCGTCTGGTTAGGCCCGGTCCCACTTGCCACGGCTTTTCCAGGTTGTTTGCTATTACTACAATCCCGAACATGTTGGTTACCGAGAATTGGAGGAATGGACAGTAGTGTCCACAATTCCGCCATTCTCTTGGATCCCTAAAGGTTGAAGAATGGGAACAGTTAGCAAATGTATTGCGCGCCATCTCCGCTTCATTGGAACCCGACACATTTCGTTGGAAACTTGAGCCTTCCGGTCAGTTCACAGTTAGTTCCTTATAGTGCGCCTTGCATCACAGCGTTGCTCCTTTCCAAGCAATGGATATTTGGCGGGCGCGAATCCCAACAAAAGTTAAAATCTTCCTATGGAAACTGGTGAGGAACATGCTGCCGACGGGTGTGGAAGTCCAAAGGCGCCACGTTGCAAGGGACGGCCAGTGTCCACTTTGTGGAACAGTTGAGGATATTGACCACATATTCTTCAAGTGCATCCTTACGCAATTTTATGGGGTTGTGTCCGCGATATCACCAGATGCAGCTAGGCACCGACATCATTTGGAGGGTTTCATACTCTAGCCTCTAGAATGTCCCGATGTTCTTGTAGGATTACGTGGCTAATCTTCGCGGCCATGTCTTGGGCCCTTTGGCATATTAGAAACAAAATAACAATTTTCTTGCAGCTATGAAAGCTTCTAAGCAAGGCGATGGATGCGTCCATTATTGAGGAGATTTTGAACAAGCTACGGCCTCTTACGTTAAAGCTTCGGCATCACAAGGAGGCTGCTGGTCTACAGGGAGGCTGACTATGCATCTGCGTGATGCTATTTATCTTCGCTATATATTTATCAGTTATCTTTGTTTGGATTCGGCCTTGTGCCTTGGCCCTTGAGTCTATATTGAACGTTTTATTTTCTCTTTTCTACTACTTTGGTTGACAATGCTTTAAGGGCTCCAATTCACTAAAGCCGGGTAAGCGCGTCCTTTCTTAAAAAATCCATATATGCGACTCAAAGAGAAATCATGTATAAAAAGTGTTTAAAAAGCACTAACATGCTCACAGTCAAATGAAAGATTAGGACACATAATTAGCAAAAACTACAGTGCACAGATTATTAAAATATATCACCCACCTCCCTCCCCT
>NC_041380.1:376352188-376423898 GCF_002162155.2 Triticum dicoccoides | reverse complement strand
ACACGCCGAGACGCACCCGACAACGTTGTGTCACGTTAGGACCTCGTGAGCGACAATCGCCACATACCCGCACAAGTAACCTTGCAAAGTTGGTGGAGACGATAAGCCGCGAGAGCCAAAATACACTAGCAGGATGAGTAGGGTGAACTAATACTCCCTCCAATCCAAAATAAGTGTCGTGGTTTTAGTTCAAATTGCCATTAGAGAGATTGATGCAGCGAGCCTTCACTCTGCTCCCGCAAACTTGGTATGCCTTTCATATTGTCGGGTCGGTCAGACTCAAACGGGCCAGGGGGACGTATCTGGTGCACCAAGACAATTGGTGCTACCGGTGCACCGGACACCGTTGCACATTCAAAAATGTTCAAAAAAAATCGAAAAAAAATTAGTATGTCAATACAACATCAATGTATGTTGTCACAAAAATTCAAATCAAAATTCAAAACAATGCTCAAGATACAAAAATGACAAATTTGACGTCAATGTGCTAATGGGCCAAAACTCAAGCCCAACTTATGTTATGTACTATTCAGTGTCAAATTTGTTATTTTTGTATCTCGAGCAATGTTTCGAATTTTGATTTGTATTTTGTGACAATGTACATTCATGTTGCATCGATGCACTAAATTTTTTTGGGTTTTTTCAAATATTTTTGAATGTGCAACAGGCGACCGGTGCACCGGTAGCACAAATTGCCCCGGTGCACCAGATACATCCCCAACGCGCCAGAGTGCAGTGCAGTACTACAACCTACTTATCATTTCTCGTGTGGCAGCATTAAGGATTTTAAGGAGTTTGCTAATGTCGTCAGGTATGAGGTTAGGAGATGTAATTTTTCAACACATGGACATGTTTGCTAATATGAAATAAAAATAGCAACTTGGCACAATTAAAATTGACAACTAGTGTGTATTTCTACAAGCTATATATTGAAATAAAAATGCCAACTCGACAGAATTAAAATGATAACTAATGTGTAATTTTTTTGGCAACCTATATGAAATAAAAATGGCAACTTGAGTACAATTAAAAACTGACAACTAGAATATAAACAAGGTTGGGAACTGAGTTAATTTAATCTAACCAAGTGAGTCATAATCTGGCAACTATCGACAATTTTTTTTTTGACGAAACATGTCAACATGGGATCTAATCTCTACCTAATAATAAAGGGGCTATTGCTTCTACGCATCCGTCATTAGATTAACCCCTAAAGTTGCCACAAGGTACCCACTATGCCACACATATAAGTGAGGAAAAATGTTTCGCTTTTTTTCATTATAAGTCCGTCGTTACTATTGATTCAATAGGCAACGACCCCCCAAAAGTCACAACTGCATGGCCAGCCTGACTGGCTGGACACATGCTCTTCCACCTAGGAGACCTGGGTACTTTTTTCAAAAAAATTAACATTGTTTTGTATTTTTTCTTTTGGCTTTACTTTGAAATACTCTGAATATTTCAATTATAAAAATCACATATATGAAAACTTTTAGAAAATGTTAATCATGCATTAAAGAAATGACAAACTTGTATAGGAAAAATGTTTCCATTATATACAAAAAAAGTACAGTGCATATAATTTTTCAATTTTTTTAAAATGTTTATCATGCATTTAAAAATGTTAAATGTGCATAGAAAAATGTTTCGTATGTATAGGAAAAATGTATTATACAATGTGTATGGAACAAAGTAGACATAAAACAATATAAGTTTTCAAAAATATTATCATGTATTTGGACAGTGTTAAACAAACATGTTCCTAATGTATACAAAAAAGTAGAATGTGTATAGAAAAAGTAGACACAAAAAATAAATATGTTTTGAAAAATGTTGACCATGAAATTGGGAAGTATTAAATGTGCCTATATAAAATGTTTCTGATGTATAAAAAAGGTACAACGTTGCGTTTATGTAAACCAGCGGCTTGACTTTAATTTTCATATTGTTTTAGAATGTTTTCATAATGATTTTTTTAAGAATATCAATGTTGATACACAACCTTGAACATTTGGTATGCATGTCCTTTCAAATTGGTTGTTATCTATGGAGCTGTCTAATATGTTTGCAACCAAATTAAGACTTGACTTGGATTACAAATAAAAATACATATATCAGGAAGACAAAAATAATGCTCTTATGCATATGTTATTAGTAATTAATAAAACATACTTTGTTATTTTCATTGTATGCAAATATTTGTTGGGCATCACCGACGACGAACGACAACAAATGCATAAAGAAATACCTACAACTAGATAAATATTTTTATTGTCTATAAATTGAAAACACCTTGAATACACTTCAAAAATCATCACATCTTTATGTTTAGACACAACATCACTTATCATGTTGCTTTTCATGTGGCATCGTGCAAGATTTCAAGAGATTTACGGATGTCTCAAGAGTGTGTATGAGGTAATTTTTTCTATCCCATTGCAACACACAAGGCATGTTTGCTAGTTACACTCTAAACTAAGTCTATATACATCTATATATAGTCCATACTGAAATCTCTAAAAAGACTTATATTTTCGAACAGAGAAAGTATTAGACAAAACTTCTTAATATTTAAAATTAAAGGAATCTTTGTTGATGTCACGCTGATGTATTAGTTTGCATACATGTGGAAGAACTGCCGCATGAGAAGGCGCTGGTGCGGCTCCACTGCGTAGTGGCATCCTTAGATTAAAATACTCTAATAGTAGTACTTCCAAAGACGAAACTATGAATGTGAGCGCAAATATTAAAATATTTAAAACAATTGCTGGTCAATAGTTCCAAATTTTCACACAAGACATGTCTAAAAGGTCACAGAATACCACCACGAGACAAGAGAAAGGATCTACGAATGGTTGCATATGCTGCCTCAAACAAATCGGACGGTGTGCGGCCCAGTCACGCTGCAAGATACATGGGCCCAGTCAAGCTTTATGAAAGTATAATTATAGCTAGTGCAAGGTGTTATACATGCCCTTTCAAAGTATAAGTAGCATCACATCTCTACTATTAAAGGAGAATCGAACGTTGTGATGGTTCAACCAGTTTCCTCCCCCTTCGTCTCACCCCTCGCTCCCGCACGATTGAAAATTTCACGCACAAAAAACCAAAAAAAAAGCGAGTACAAATCGGAAACCACCATCCACGCACGCAGTCAACCTCCACCCACGAGTCCACGACTCCCCGCACGTCCTACGACCCGCCGCCGTCTTGACTACCCGTCGTCACCCGCGGCTTTCTTGCTGGACGAAGTATGGTTGGCCGCCATCGCCGTCTTCCTGGTTGACGGCGAGCTCCCTTGTCCTCGCCGTCCGCGCCCATCCCTGCCTGGCTGCCTCCCTATTCTCCATGGGAGGTCGACTTCTTCCCCTTCTCTCTTGCCGGTCGGCGTCCTGGTGCGGCGGTGCCCCAGCGGCGCACGGGCTCAATGCCTCACTCACGCTGCCACCCCGGTGACAGCGCCGCCTCTCCGGGCACCATATTTCTGGCGCTACCAGCAGCCCAAGGCTTCCACGGCGAGCTGTAGGCGGAGAAGTGCACGCCCCCATTCCACTCAATTGAACGCCGCATCGCATCGCCGATTGAGGGGTCGACCTAGAAGATGTGGCAATTTCCTGGACGACGCCGCCGCCAACGACGAGGACGCTACTGCTTTCAGTACAACCAGTTTCCTCCCCCTTCGTCTCACCCCTCGCTCCCGCACGATTGAAAATTTCACGCACAAAAAACCAAAAAAAAAGCGAGTACAAATCGGAAACCACCATCCACGCACGCAGTCAATCTCCACCCACGAGTCCACGACTCCCCGCACGTCCTACGACCCGCCGCCGTCTTGACTACCCGTCATCACCCGCGGCTTTCTTGCTGGACGAAGTATGGTTGGCCGCCATCGCCGTCTTCCTGGTTGACGGCGAGCTCCCTTGTCCTCGCCGTCCGCGCCCATCCCTGCCTGGCTGCCTCCCTATTCTCCATGGGAGGTCGACTTCTTCCCCTTCTCTCTTGCCGGTCGGCGTCCTGGTGCGGCGGTGCCCCAGCGGCGCACGGGCTCAATGCCTCACTCACGCTGCCACCCCGGTGACAGCGCCGCCTCTCCGGGCACCATATTTCTGGCGCTACCAGCAGCCCAAGGCTTCCACGGCGAGCTGTAGGCGGAGAAGTGCACGCCCCCATTCCACTCAATTGAACGCCGCATCGCATCGCCGATTGAGGGGTCGACCTAGAAGATGTGGCAATTTCCTGGACGACGCCGCCGCCAACGACGAGGACGCTACTGCTTTCAGTACACCAGGCTCCAGGGTCCTCCCATCACCGATGGCTGCCCTCGGTGCTGTACTGCACCTCCCTGACCTCTGCTTCTTCGTAGGACGGGAGATGAGCAGGGTGTTCTCAAGCGGCAGCTCCAGGTCTACTATTAAAGGAGAATCGAACGTTGTGATGGTTCAACCAGTTTCCTCCCCCTTCGTCTCACCCCTCGCTCCCGCACGATTGAAAATTTCACGCACAAAAAACCAAAAAAAAAGCGAGTACAAATCGGAAACCACCATCCACGCACGCAGTCAACCTCCACCCACGAGTCCACGACTCCCCGCACGTCCTACGACCCGCCGCCGTCTTGACTACCCGTCGTCACCCGCGGCTTTCTTGCTGGACGAAGTATGGTTGGCCGCCATCGCCGTCTTCCTGGTTGACGGCGAGCTCCCTTGTCCTCGCCGTCCGCGCCCATCCCTGCCTGGCTGCCTCCCTATTCTCCATGGGAGGTCGACTTCTTCCCCTTCTCTCTTGCCGGTCGGCGTCCTGGTGCGGCGGTGCCCCAGCGGCGCACGGGCTCAATGCCTCACTCACGCTGCCACCCCGGTGACAGCGCCGCCTCTCCGGGCACCATATTTCTGGCGCTACCAGCAGCCCAAGGCTTCCACGGCGAGCTGTAGGCGGAGAAATGCACGCCCCCATTCCACTCAATTGAACGCCGCATCGCATCGCCGATTGAGGGGTCGACCTAGAAGATGTGGCAATTTCCTGGACGACGCCGCCGCCAACGACGAGGACGCTACTGCTTTCAGTACAACCAGTTTCCTCCCCCTTCGTCTCACCCCTCGCTCCCGCACGATTGAAAATTTCACGCACAAAAAACCAAAAAAAAAGCGAGTACAAATCGGAAACCACCATCCACGCACGCAGTCAACCTCCACCCACGAGTCCACGACTCCCCGCACGTCCTACGACCCGCCGCCGTCTTGACTACCCGTCGTCACCCGCGGCTTTCTTGCTGGACGAAGTATGGTTGGCCGCCATCGCCGTCTTCCTGGTTGACGGCGAGCTCCCTTGTCCTCGCCGTCCGCGCCCATCCCTGCCTGGCTGCCTCCCTATTCTCCATGGGAGGTCGACTTCTTCCCCTTCTCTCTTGCCGGTCGGCGTCCTGGTGCGGCGGTGCCCCAGCGGCGCACGGGCTCAATGCCTCACTCACGCTGCCACCCCGGTGACAGCGCCGCCTCTCCGGGCACCATATTTCTGGCGCTACCAGCAGCCCAAGGCTTCCACGGCGAGCTGTAGGCGGAGAAGTGCACGCCCCCATTCCACTCAATTGAACGCCGCATCGCATCGCCGATTGAGGGGTCGACCTAGAAGATGTGGCAATTTCCTGGACGACGCCGCCGCCAACGACGAGGACGCTACTGCTTTCAGTACACCAGGCTCCAGGGTCCTCCCATCACCGATGGCTGCCCTCGGTGCTGTACTGCGCCTCCCTGACCTCTGCTTCTTCGTAGGACGGGAGATGAGCAGGGTGTTCTCAAGCGGCAGCTCCAGGTCTTCGGCGGCGCCATGATCAACAAGGTGGTTTTCATACTTAGCTGTTTGTATGATGCTGTATTCATGCCATCTGCACCAATATTTCCTTCCTATAGCACTGAGCACCATATGTTCCTTATGTATGAGAAGTTGCAACGGGCATCGGAAGTGTATAGGAAATTAGGAATACATGATCGTCAATGACATATTATTCTTCAATAGCACATGTTTCTGTAGAGAGGGTCTGTACAGCCTTCTTCAATCTGGATCAAAGTATTGAGGTAACTTTATTGTCATTCAGGTTCACCGGGCTAACTAGGTTGAACAGCTCACAGACCGATGTGCTGATTTTAGTCGTAAAGCCAGGAACTGAAGATGGATTGGTCGCCAGTCTGAATTTTATCTATCTTGCTTCATATGTTTTTGGCTCCATGACCTGTATGGTTCCACCAAGGTAACTGACCATTCTGCTAGCTGCTGCGATCTGACCGTCAGTTCAGTTGTTGCCACTAACCACTACCCACCATGTTGATTGCCTGCAGATAGATGTCAAGGTGAGGGTCATTTCCGGCGTGGTGACCACCGAGTCGTGGCGAACACATGCAACGTTGGTCATACACAACAGCTCAATTTCTTCAGAATTGGCATATGTAGTCATATACTCTATACTCATGTGCTGCTATTTCTAGAGGTAGCCCCCTAATCAAATAAGTAAATATTTGGTGTCTAATTCATCATAAAATATTTGTGCTTGGCGGAATAAATTTCACACATGACTCGATTTTGTTAGTCGAATGGTTTATATGAGCAGGAGATAATCTTCTTAAACTGGACACTTAGAATAGTTCGTTACTTGTTTGCTTAGTTGTGTTATCTATCCCATCTCTTGTGCATGGAACATAACCTCAAAATCTGCACATAATATTCCAAGGTCTCCATCACGATATGTCAAGTAAATCTCAAAAAGTGAGTTGATTAATTTCCATGTGATGTGTAAGTTATTAGTGGCCATTTTTTTTAACCATCCAGTTTGAGTTCACTTCTGGCAGGTAGACTTCTAGAATATGACACTTTCAAGATTTTTTCGATTATGTGATGTAGCAACGTCAGATGTGGTAGAAAATGCATTCATGGTTCGTGTGAAAAAGGGCAAAAGCTTTGCCTCTGCTTATACTAACCATTAGTTTAGGATAGTATACACAGATCTATGTTGCATTAGATTTTTAAAACTCTTTACGGCAGCTGGTTTGTGCATAATTTACAGAGATAGTTTTCCTGATTGACTTACATGCTGTTTGTTCTAAAAAAATAAAAAATGTATGCATGTGAATGGTGGGTATGCCTGAATGTTTTCCCGCTAAAGAAAAAAGATACAACTGAAACTTATGGGACCTTTATCCAACTCCTAGGTTTTTGCCAGCGGCTGAGGTAGGAAATATACAAATCACAAGCAACCATATTGTACGTCTTGATTAGGCCATCAAGAGAGCAAATTTCCGCAAATTCCAGTTCTCAAAAAAGTTGCTCACTTTCAGAAGTATTAGCTATTGGATAATGTTATGTGTCTCTGCGGAAGTCTTTATTTATTTTGGTCTGTGCATATGTGACAGGTCTAAACTCGAGGGGGGTGATTGATATTGTCATGCGTGTGAAGGTGTGCTTCACAAATGCTCTTCTGCTTGGGAACATAGAACTGCAGGATTTGCTTCCAATGGTTATGCCTTAGATCATGAAAACGAAAGTGACACCCAGGTAATGGAAGTCTTTTTTTCTTCTAAATTTGATAAATTATCAGTTATGTATGTGCTATTGCAGTGTGCCTTGAACATTGTGTTGTACAAAAGATTGGGATGATTTTCAGAAGATGCAATGATATATATGTGTCTAGGATTAGAATTAGATAGTGGATTGGTAGACACGATTATCCTTGATCTTTTAATCATCATCCTAAGTTAAGGAAACAAATGCATGTATCCTCTCTTTTTGCTATGTCCATGTTTTATTGAAGATTGATACAAATAAACAATATTCTTGATCATGATGTATGAAAAAAGCTCCTCACGTCTCATGTGAATGTGATTGACTTGTCTATTAAGATGAATAGCAAGATAATAAGGTCATGCATGCACGCTGCCGAAAACACTCCCTGGCGTCTATGTGTGGCTACAACAAAAACAATATTTGTGTTCTCTATTTTTTTGGTGAAGTAGAGCAGGGCCAGGCAACGACGAGAAAGAGAGGGAGAGGGAGAGGGAGGTGAAGATTTCCAATGTGGGGTGGAGCCAAGTAGAAAGCAAAACCATGTATAGACGGAAAAAAAGCATGCCTTATTATGTGTGGTATATTTGAGTTGAAGTTGAATTGGGTATCATTTCTTTTGCATAAGAGTGTGAAGCAAACTAGGAAAATGAGGGCCTATTCGGATTGGTTTCTATCCTTCACATTTCAAGAGACAAAAATATATTACTTAAGACTTGATGAAAAGAAACATCACAATAGCTAAACATCAGTCACCTGAATGGTCAGTCGATTTTTGCTAGAAGGAAGGAGGCACCGGAGGGAAGGAAGAAACAGCCGTAGCGGGGGGCTAGCCGGAGAAGCTTCCCCATGATCTATCTTAGGGTGGGGGTGGGGGTTGTGGTGCAAGTTCGCCGGAGAAAAAACCGGTGAGGCCCGGTGCTAAGGGATGGTTGGGGAAGGCGGCAAGACCGGCGGTGTGGGAGGTTGAGGGGAGGACGATGTGGCGAGGCAGCCACGAGAGCGCCGCAAGCCATGGGCGGCGGCAGCAGGCGGCCTGGCTGGTGGTAGTAGGCGGCGGGAGGAAGAAGAAGAAGACGGACGCTGCAGCGATGTGATCTGTAAAACGTTTGGAGGAAGAAGACATAATTTGGGCCGTTCGTTTTTTATCTAACGCTTGTAACTGATCGAGGCCAAATTGACTAGCCCAAATCAAAATTCCTGTCGATTGACTCTTAGCCATTCCCAAATGATGTCTTTTCATATAGTATTTGAGATACATGACATCTTATTTCCTATAATTTTACTATATTTCTAAAATAATCATATCCTATATGAGTCAAAGGGGCTTTATTTTTCCGTGGCAACGCACGGGCAGCAAACTAGTGGACGTTAAAGTGAGAATAATTGAAGACCAACAACCCCATCAGACATTCTTTATGGCCATCTAGGAAATCTTCCCTCAGTCAGAGTCATCCTGAAAATGTGTCATACAATCAAATGCATAAGACGTATTATACATGTCCTACATATACAACCAAATATATGCAGTATATAGAAAAACTGTAGCAAGAAAACAGCAGGGAAAAAAGACGTCACTTGATTTACAGTAACTCACTGATACTATCCCACATAAATGGGAACTCGCAATCCACATGACCTCCAACATACAAACTTCCGCCAGCTGGATGCCTCAAGTCCACAGAACCTTGATTCTTACAACCAAAGCAATGTCCTTCAAAAACAAAAATATTGACTTCATTTTTCAATATCATGACGTAAGAGAGAATGATTTGAAGCATATAAATCTTAATAATATATTAAGTTTATGACTTAGCAATATGCTACAAAACTTAGGTCTACAACATCATAGCTACTGTGTGAAGATAGACGGCATGACTACACAATTGGGCAGCGAGCTGAAATGAGAATAGCCAGAGAAAATATATTGATTGCTCTTGCTTATCTCGCTAAATACATAGCACTTTTCATATAATATATGGTGGATGCTTAGGTTTTCGAATTGTAAAATCCTAGACTTCCCAATGCATATTATTATTTCCTGAAAGTAAAAGAACACTCACATATGCATGGTATTCATTCATGGTATTACCAGAATGTTAACAAGAATAACAGGATATAACTCTGTGTTCTCCACTATTACCAGAATGTTAAGTAGAACTGGAATCCTGATTTAGCCCGTTTCACCAGCTGGTAAAGGAAGTTGGAAAACGAAATACATGCTTCCAACGTATAAACAAAATAATCTATGATACATAATCATTTTAGGAGTGGCCATCTCTCTGCTCCTCTTGACATCCCCAGCCATGATTTTCCTATAGTTCAATATGCAGACGATACCTTGGTTATCATGAATGGTTCATCTGGTCGGATGCAGATTCTCATGAATACTTTGGAGGATTTCGCTAAGGCTACGGGGCTCAGGGTTAGTTTTGCTAAGTCCTGCAGCTAACTTCTACTATATAAATTTCTGTTTGATGGTCTTCAAGCAGACCCGATTTTCCCCAAGATTTGGAAGAGCAAGTGCTAGCCCAAGCATAAGGTTTTTGCCTGGCTTTGATTATGGACAGATTGCACACCAGATATTTATAATCATCAGAGGGCATATTGGCACCTAGACTCCAATTCTAATTGTGTTCTTTGCAGCTCGGGGATACTTGAGACACGTGACCATTTGTATTTTGAATGCCCTTTTGCCTCTAGATGTTGGAAGAGTGCAAAGGTGAACTGGATTCAGGGGAACGGCCTTATTCAAGCCCGGTGCGCGGTGAACTGGAAGATTTGGCAATGGACTCCGAAGTGTGCCATCCAGGTGACCAAATAGCCGATGCGCTCCTGCACCTGCTGTTGATGCTGGCGGGCAGTACCCTACTGTTCTGCCAGAGCTCCATGCGACGTCCATGGATCATTGTAACACAAAGCCAAGACATAATGCTCTCCAATACCATGGTGTTATGGCTCCGTCATTTGAGAGCCTATCCCACACCAGTAGGAGCTTGAGGACCGACTAGACGCTAGCGGAAGTGTCATCACCGGCAAACAGAACCGAAGATAACAGATTCAAAACATGGTGATTGACTCCTTATGTGAAGGGTGGCTTAAGGCAAGACTCTACTCGAATACAAATAAAACTGTATCTATTTTTTTGACACGCACAGGGATTCAGTGTTATGTAAGGCTCTTGCCTAAGAACAAATCAAGTAGAGTACCAATCAGACACATATCCTGACTAGATATGAAAACAACAACTGGTAAGGTGGCAGATCTAGGAGACCTAACCATCTACGCCACACCTGCTGTATGTTGATCCCCACATGACAAAACATCAGACAACAGTAGTAAATTTACACACAAAAACTTGCTCAGCTATTCGTATTAATCGAATTACAGTAATACTACTACTTAAGGAGTCACTTTGTATGGCTTTATATATCCAAGATTAACAAATCCAATCCAAGCACGGCAAGTACATATAAATAGATTGACTATGCAAACTAGAGGCAAAGCAGTTCATCAAATAACAGTTCCTAACATATTAGTAAATGCAAAGCAGCACATTTCATGCAACCCGTTATATGGCACTACTATATGACTAGTAGTCACGTACAATTAAGAAAGCATACCATTGTCATCAGAATCCAAAGGCTTGCAGCAAAGAACATCACACAGTTCTCCTTCGTCTGGGATCACTTCAGCAAAGAATAGAACAGTGGAACCAGCCTGCTTAGCTGTAAAGTTGAAGTGTTCATAGAAGTTCATGTTTCCTTCAATAATGAAAACTTCATCTTTACTTTCATCAAACACAAAACGCATCTCCTGAAAATATTTCTCAGATTAAAACATGGAAATGTGCTCGAAATAAAGAGTTACGAATTTATAAGGAAAGAGCACAAACCCCAGCAAGATCCTCGTCATTGTTATATTTCTGTAAAGCATATTCCATGTACTGTTTCTTACGGTCCGCATCACGCTTTAGCATTTCCTTTTTGGAATATTTCTTTTCTTCTACCTCTGTTTCACTTTCTTCATCTTCAAGATAATTATCTGCTGCTGCCTCCAAATCACTCAACCTCCAACTTGTCAAATTTCCAAATCTATCGGTAAGAAAAGGATCTCCGATATCCACATCATTGTCACTACCATCATTAGAACTGAAACAGATTGCAAGTGATTCCGAACAATTTTAGGAGAATAATCAATCATAAAAGCACCCTATTGATAAACGAGTACAAATATTTTTACAAGAGAATTATGGACAAATCTTTATCTTTACTTTTTTTGTTAAATAAAGCGGCTATTGCTTCTGTCCGCTCACCGTCGCGGCATTTCTACACAATAGTCCCTGTGTTTGGCTAATTTAACCCGCAGTCCTCAGTAAGTGAAGAAAAACGGTTCGATATTTTTTTCGTCAAACCCTCTGTGCACGTTTGGCTTCAGATCGAGCGGCAGCGCTCCCGTTCCAATCGGGATGCAGGACGACTACAGAAAGACTACTTGGTAGTACTTCACCCATTACACATGGACCCAGATATGAGATATCTAGGGAACATCAGATTTTTAGGCATGGCAGATCGAACGTTTTTCATGGAAAATTATGTTTGCCGAGGATGGCAAGTTTAGCTGACGAGCATGGAAAATTCACCCCGGTTCTTTTTTTTTTTGCCAGGAAATTGCCGTGCTTGCAAACTAAATTTGCCATCCTCGCGCCAACATATATTGCCATGAAAAACGTTTGATTTGCCATGTGTAAAAATCTGACGTCAGATTTTTAGCCTTTCCGTTATACATAGCAGTCCCACATACAAATTTCTTTGAACTGGCAAACGTGTCGGATTGCTAACCAGCTAGTGAGGCACGGTGACTTCTCTGTGATCAGCAAGATGAAACCTTCTCTGATCTCCTTACTGCATGCAGAATATCACGTCGACCGCAAATGATGATTTCAAGACATGGTTAGCCTCTGTTGCTGACCAAGTGATGGGAAATGTTATAAGAATGAGGCCGCTCGTCATACTCTATGTGGCGCGACTGGAGCCATCGTAATGCATGTGTGTTTGATGGGGCAAGGCCAGACCAGGAGTGTGACAACCAAATGGAGGTGAAGTTGTATGGGGCAGCCACTTCTTGAACACAAATAAGTTCTTTTGACCTCAAAAGTAAGCCGGAGTTCTTTGACCTCAAAAGTAAGCCGGAGAATGCAAGATATTGCCACAAGCTTAGACGTGTTCAGTGAGTATGTTACACATGGAACCAGGTGATGACAAAGCAAGTTTGATAAGTAGGTGGCTGATGAATATGAGAGGTCAAAGGTAAACGATTTAATTAGCTATCAAATACCGATTAAAAAAGAGTCCACTTAAGTTGTTTATCTTGGATTATTTATCTCATCTATTGATCCTATCTTTTAATCTCTTGCATTTTCTGCTTTTGTAGTTCTTTCGTGGGGAGCTTACAGTGTGCTTGCTTATGAGCCCCAAGCTTCATCCAAGCATATTGCCCACATTTGTTGATCAACATCTGGTTGTGGGCATAATTGGAGTGTTTTTGAGTTTGTAGGTAGTTAGTGTCTTGTTTGTTACATACTTTGTTAACTTGCAGCCTATATATTACCATGCCTGGGCGAAATTTGTGATCAACGCTGTCCTAGTAAACAATATTTCTTTGCGCTGAATTGTCCATAAAAGTATGAACGTGAATAGTCCACTTCTCCTTCACTACCGGTGAGTAATAGAGATCTAAGGAAATGCAAATCGCTGGACAGTGCTGTTTAAAATAACAACCAAGTGATTGAATAATTTTTCATTTGACATGCCAAGATTTAGTTGCAGTGCTCACTTCGTAGAAAAAGACCTGATCTAACTGAAACATTCAGAATTCCACGATCTCAAAGTGAGGGGCTCCAAACAATCATTACTGCATAGTACTTCTCACACTAAACTAGAACCAAATAATTACCTATGTTGACGAGCGACAACAGCACCTTCACCACTATCTCGTTCATCATTGTTATCACCACCATGCCTAAAATGAGCCAACAAGGTTGAGGGCTAAAATGGGTGAAGAAAGATATGCGGAAGAGGAAAACAATGATAAATAACATTCACACTGTAATTTGAGTAAACTAAATATCCACAATATTGAGAAAGATGGTAATAATAAGTATACCTGCCAGATGAGTCAGAAGCAGACGGTAAATCATCGCCGTCCTCTTCCAGCGATAGTAATTCGAATCTTGGTAGGTCAACAAAAACTGGTCAGAACATTATGGTGGAAAATTGCAAAATATAGATAATTGTTTTATGTCTACTGACTACTGGTTTCACTAAATGCTGTTGGATGCAACTTATAATATATAGCACCTATTTGAGCTAAAATCCGACTGTGACTCCAATGAAAAGCGACCACTGCTCGAAACCCTGGTAAAAACAGCATACAGTAACAGAAGTTAATAAACTGTTTATTTTGCTAGAAACCCTTGTCAGAAAGCGCGAATTATGAACTCGATGACGACGGTTGCTTACACCAGTCTTGGTTGTGGTGTCACTGTCACTCGAGATTCAGTAGAGGGATCATAAAGATAACTCTGAGGGCTCTTTCCGGTTTCAACCGAATCAGAAGGAAGTGTATCTCTCTGGCTAGGCACACTGGGGCTCGGTTGGGGTGGCTGAGATTGTACCTGGCAATGCGTTGGAAGGGGAGCCAGACGAGGAGGAGGTGGTGGAGGTGGAGGTGGTGGTGAAGCATCCTGAACAGGACGATGACGGCCCATTGATTCGGAACAGGGGCAGGCGGCGCCGGAGGAGGCTATGCCCTAGACCTAGAGGAGTTCAGAGGAGATCGCGGGGCTATGCGGAGCGGATATGGGTCAAGGCGGCAGCTAGGCTGGCGGCGGCGCGGTGGAGCAGGTCACGGAGGCAGCTGCGGATGGTGGAGGAGGCGGCGGCGGCGGCGGCTTCGCCTCGCTCGACGGGAATTGTGGGTGGGGGGCGGTTGGTTGGGGACGGCGCTTGCGTTTCTGGCTTGGTTCGGCAAGAGCTTCTTTCTTTTTCTTGGCTTGGCAAGAGCTTCTTTCTTTTTCTTGGCTTGGCAAGAGCTTTATGTTACTCAAACAGGGGGATTACAAAACTGTCAAAGAAAATACCAGGGGGATTACAGCGAAGCTGAATACAAACAGCTAGGTTAGTTGGCATGTGTGAATCAATATGTGGTTGGATGGTTAGGTGAACGGTGATATCTTAGCCCATCAAGATTCAAGTCCTGGTGCTCGCATCTATCCTGTATTTAGTGTATGCGTGTATATGTGAGCGTTTGCGTCTGTACTATGTTCAAAAAAAACTAGGTTCCCCATTCCTTCCTCCTCCTCCCTTTTCTCTTCCTCCACCTCTGTTCTTCCCGTTTTTCGTTCCTTCTCTTCCCCACTCGAATACACTCCCATTTGTACATCAAATTCAGCCTCTCTTTTTTCCGACTTGCCACCACCGTGGATGTGTTGTAGATAGTTGGGGGAGGCAAGGGAGACCTCGATCTATTTATGGGGTAGCTCGTGGTGAGCATTTTCTTGGAGGGTTTTTTTGAGCATATTGGTGGAGGTGGTGGAGGTGACGGAGGTGTAGCACGAGCAGTGTGGGAAAATATGGCGGGAACTACATAGCGGAAAAATATGACGGGATTAGAAAGTGAGAAAATATGGCGAGAACTAGAAAGCGAGAAATTATAGCGGGAACTAGAAATCGGAAAAATGTGACGAGGAATACTAATTGCCTTCCAGTCGGACGATAAAGTCTAATCGTCTTTCCGTAGATCTACAACCAGTGGCTAACAGGAGGGTCGAGCCCAATCGGTGTCCGTATAGCCGACATGGGACCAATCAGCTTCCTCCTGAACGACTAGATCCATATTATTTTTAAAAATAAATTTTTAGCGTAATGTTTCTAAAATTAAATAAAAATATATTAAAAAAAATTGCTCCTCCTCTCCCCTGTGGTTTGTTTTGCACGGCGGTGGGCAGCTTTAATGGCTTCTCTTTGCACATACACGAGACCACAATTCGATCGCTCGCGTTTACTTTGGATATATTGGTGCGCTGAATTTTCATGTTTTATAATACACAACACAATATGTGGGCACACACACTCCGCCCTAGTTATTGCACATCTAAATGACTTAATTAGATTGGGGAAAAAAGAAAAAAGACAAAAAAGTTTGCACGAATCTTCACGTAGAATCAAACTCATTGCACACAAGCGAAAACCGATGAGACCAATTTGGCATAATTAAAATATAGCTCGAGAATAGAAAGTAGGCATGCTTAAAAGATGAGCATTCTCCCACCGCACCGCATCCTACCATCTGACGAGGGGAGAATGGCTCCTAGAGCGAATCCCCGGGGGACCGCGGAGGCCGCTGCCGCGCCGTGTCCCTCCGCGGCGGCTGCGCGGGCAGGCATCGGGGGCCGTTTTTGGGCTCTGTTGGAGGCGGACGACGAGGATGACGCCGGAGACAACGAAGGCTCAGAAGGTTCGCCGCACTCGCCTACACCTTCGGATTTGATAGGCGATCTTTTTCATGCAGGATATGATGAAGATGATGTGGCCAAGACCGTAGACACGGTAGTGCCGGTGGAGGATCCGGCGCGGGTGGGGCTACATCCGGACGAGAGGAAGGAGCTGGTGCGACGTGTAGTTCATCGGAGGAATGCGGCATCGGCGGTCAGGCCATGGAAGGGACCGATTCCGAAGGTGTGTCTTCCTAAACCTGTTCTTTCCGATTTCATCACTCACAATTCATGGAAGATAGTAAGGAGAAAGAAGGCTCGGCGGTCGTCGGCGGCCACGGTGCCGGCGCCGGCGATCGACCGATGCGCTCAGATCCGCGATCATAGGATCGCTCGTTTGAACGGATTGCTGGGCTGTGAGTTCGGTCAGCTGGTGGGTGGGCCAGTTCTGAGTGAACCGGCCAATGTTGACGTTGGGTTACAGACCGATGGGTATGAGGCCCAGCCTGTTATGCAGCCCAAGTCTACAACCCCATGCACGAGATCGTTTCGACATAGGGTTCGACACGGAGGCGGACGTCCTTGTTTTCTCGATCGCGGCGGAGGGAGGGCTGCTCGTATACCTACCCTTCGTCTGATGGCGGGACGGGGGTCTCTTCCGGGCGCGGCCGCTGGGGCTCCTCCGGCAGCGGCGGGCCGCGGAGGACTGGCGCAGGCAACGGCCGCTGGTCGCAGCGGCAGCGGCACCCATGCGGGCAATGGTGGCGGCGGCGCCGGCGTGCCGCTGGTGGCTGGGCGTGGTGGCGCGCCTCCACCCAGAGCGGACCATGCTGCAGGGCGTGCTACCGGCGACTAGCGTGCTGCGGTTGCCGTCGCCAAGCCTACGGGCCGCGGCGTCGCGGCGGTCCGGCCGACTGCGCCGGTGACGGCGGCGGGCCGTGGTGCTCCTAGGCCGCCGACGACTGGAGTTGCTGCGGGCCGCGGTGTTCTCGCTCGGCCGCCTCTGGGTACCCATGCCCAGCCTCCTGTGGTGCAGGTGGGAGCTAGACCGCCGCTATTTGTGGCTAGGCAGGTCAGCGATGCGGCGACGCCAGTGTTGCAGCAGGCTAAGCCACCTCCGGTTCAGGCTAGGGCGGATGTTCGAGCGGCACCTCGAGGACAGTGGGGTGACGATGGTTACAATGCATTTGGTGAGGGACAGCACCGGGGATCCTCGTCTACGGGTGGCGGACGGGGATATGCCTGGCAGAGTGATGGTTCGGCTGAACGGCCTTTCTTGGGGCCGTCTGGTGGTTTTGTCGAAGGGGCGACTGGGCCAGCTAATCGTAACAGAGGCGGGTTTCGCGGCTATCGTGGACGAGGAGGCCGAGGGGGTCGGTACCGTCCAAGACAACATCAAACTACAGTTGAGACGGTCGTCGATGCCAGTGCTGAGGAGTCTGACTTGGGTTGCCAGGCGATGGAGGTTGTGACGGAACTGGCCGCTGTGGAGGTTCCGGTCGACGCCGAGACTCAGGCTATGTCGGCGGATGGCTCTGACAGATCCGAGGTTGACAGGGCTGCTAAGTTTGCTAAGAAAAAAGAGAGAATGCTCTGTTATAGATGTGGCGATAAGGGACATTTCATTGCTGAGTGTGTGGCGACTCTTTGTGATTCTTGTGGTAAGCCTGCACATGAATCTGGAGTGTGTCCGCTGGTGCGGGAGCAGAGACCGAGCCTCATGACTTATGGTGTTTTTTGTTCTGAACTCACTTTTTTTGAGTCACCGACTGAGAGGGAGGTTCCTCAGGAGGAGCGCAGTACGACAACTGGGATAGTGAAAGTGACGAGAGGGCAAGTGTCCGAGGCTCAGATCATTCAGCGTCTCAGGGAGCTGGCACCAGGTGACTTCCATTGGGAGCTTGTCAGGCTGGAGACCAACACTTTCAGAGTTCAGTTCCCATCTGTGGAGGATATACAGCGGTTGCTGAGTTTTGGGATGTGTAAGGTCTTGGGTACTGAGGCCATTCTTGAGTTCCACGAGTGGAAGCTGGTTGAGCCCCAGGGTACACCCCTTATCCAGGCCTGGTTGCGCTTTTCGGGGGCTCCGTCTGAGTTGCTGCGGGATGCCACGGTGGTGGCTAGTCTCGGTATTATGGTTGGTAAGACCGAGCGAGTTGATATGGATTTCACTAGAGCTCATGGGATAGCTCGCCTATTGGTCAGTATTCTGGACATCGACTATGTACCCGACATGGTTAAGTGGGCCTTTCGAGGGAAGGTTTACACTCTTGAGATTCAGTTTGAGGATGATAGTCTCTTCGCAGAGGCTCCAGCGACCACTGGTGATGACATGAATGAAGGTGATGATGATACTGCGGGTAAGGAAAAGATGGCCGATGATTCTGTCAGTGAGGTGGCCAAGAGACCGGAGCCGACGGGTAGGGCAGCAGGAGGAGGGACGGCGCCTGGAGTATCTGTGCCGACCACCACTCTGCGTTTTGGTTCCTTTGGTCCAGCTTCCGCTCCTCCGAGACTGTGGAGCGAGCGGGTGGAGTCGGGTGAGGAGATTGAGTTTTCTTTACCGCCGTTGGATTTTGCGGGTACGGAGGTGGAGGGTTCCGGTGGGCCCGAGAGCTTGGATATTGTCTCATCTACATCAGCGTGTGGTGACGTGGCTGTGGTGCAGGCGGGTGGTCTGACCTCATCTGGGAGTCCGGATCGGGATTCTTTGGAGACCCCCTCTCATCCTCCGGTTGGGGAGCCTTCTCCTCGCTCGCCTGTGGCTGGGCGATCACCTCTGGCGGATGCGCAGGTTCGGCGGGAGGGCGTGGGGCCGGTGGCCTCTACGCCCCCATCGGCCTCGGTGCCCGAGGGGGGCGCCATATTCGAGATGGCGACGTGCACTCCGGACAGGCGGTCCGGGGTGGATGGGGGGAGGGGGCAGGTGGCCTTCTCCTCCCCAGTGCTGGACTCGGCGCGCTCACCGCGCTCACCTGGTGGCGACCGGGTGGATGTTCGGGGAGTGACAGGTGGTCGCTCGCCGGATAAATTCTCGCGGGAGGAGGTCATTATGTTTGGCGGGATCCCGGACCAGGCAGCTGAGGGTCGACGTATGAGTTGTCGGCTTCAGAGCCATCCGGAGGTGGACGACATGCAGCAGCGCTGTGCCGCGAGGGCGGCCAAGCTTCGTGACGTCCAAGTCACTACTGGTATGTCTGTTAATACCTCCAATACTATTTTGCATTTCTCGCATGATCAAATTATGGATAAGGCACAACAGTTAGGAATTTCACTTGGTAGAGATGAGGGTGAAGTTACTAATTCTGTTAACGATTTGCTTGATCTAGAAGCCGAGAGGGCTTTAGAAGTAATTCGTAAATTAGCTGCGGTCAAACCTATGAATGACTCTGAAATTGATGCCTTGGGAGTTCGAGTACTTGAGAACTTTTGTGATGATCTAGCACCGCCCCTCCAGGAGCAGGAGGAGGACGATGAGAATATCGGGACGCAAGTAGATAATCCATCGATTACGAGTACGATGGACCGGGAGGGCACGTCCAGCCCTAAGCGCAAGTGGAAGCGCAAAACTTACCCGATGTCTGTAGTCCGTAGGAGTGCTAGGATTCGTACGGCTAAAAAATTTCATGATGAAATATGAAAGGGATCTTTTGGAATAGCAGAGGTCTTAAGGACTTGGCTAAAAGGAGGTTCCTTGCGGAGGCATCTATTGAGCATTGTTTGGACTTTATTGCCCTGTCGGAAACGGGTAGAGCAAATTTCTCACCTCAATTTCTCAATACTTTGTCGGGAGGGATTGAGTTTGACTGGCATTGTCTACCGCCTAGAGGTAGGTCGGGGGGTATCTTACTGGGTGTTAGATGTGACTCTCTTGAAGTTCGAAGTGTGGTCATGGGGGATTTTGCTGTTAAGTTCAGGGTGCGGTCCAAACAGGATGGTTTTGACTGGGCTTTGGTGGCGGTGTACGGGGCAGCGCAGTCCGAGTTCAAACCAGATTTCCTGGCAGACCTTGTTAGAGTATGTGGGTCTGAGCAGCTTCCAATTCTGGTTGGGGGGGGATTTTAACATAATTAGGAGACGCGATGAAAAGAATAATGACAACTTCGATGGGAGATGGTCATTCATGTTTAATACCATTATTGAAAGCTTAGATTTGAGAGAAATTGAGCTTTCAGGTAGGAAGTTCACGTGGGCTAATGTGATGCCTAATCCAACATACGAGAAGTTGGATCGGGTTCTGGCTAGTGTTGCTTGGGAACAGAAGTTTCCCGTGGTAACTGTTCAGGCGCTCACTCGCGGGATCTCGGATCACACGCCGTTGTTGCTTGATTCTGGCGGGGCTACATACTCGGGCAACAAAAATGTTTTCTCGTTCGAGATGGCGTGGTTTGAAAGAGAAGGATTTTTGGATCTTATTGCCAGAGAATGGGCGAAAGAGGTAGGAGGTAGAAGCGCCATTGAGAGGTGGCAGAACAAGATTAGGAATCTCCGTAGCTTCCTTCGTGGGTGGGCTAAACATCTAGGTGGAATGTATAAGGTTGAGAAGGAACGGCTCCTTTCACTTATAAAAACCTTAGATGTAAAAGCAGAAACTATGGTTCTGGTACCCACTGAGCTTCATATTAAGCATGAGGCTGAGATGAGGCTGAAGGAATTGCTCCGGGAGGAAGAATTGAAGTGGGCATTAAGGGCAAAGGTGAGAAAAGTTGTCCAGGGGGATGCGAACACACAGTTCTTCCACATGATTGCTAATGGCAAGCATAGGAAGAAGAGGATCTTCCAGCTGGAGCAAGAGGAGGGTACAATAGTTGGCCAAGACAACCTGAAAACATACATTACTGAATATTACAAAAGGTTTTTTGGACCACCAGAGGAGAGTAGTGTATCCCTGGATGAGTCTAGGGTCAGCGATATCCCTCAACTTTCTTCAGTGGAGAACGATGTGTTAACAGCCCCTTTCTCGGAAAAGGAAGTTTTCGAGGCTATTGCCAAGATGAAATGTAATAAGGCGCCGGGGCCGGATGGTTTCCCGGCTGAGTTCTACAAGAAGTGTTGGCATATTATCAAAGGGGACCTGATGCCAATGTTCCATGATTTGTTCTCGGGACACTTGCAGCTGTTCCAACTGAATTTTGGCACGATAACGTTGTTGCCTAAGAAAACTGATGCCGTCAAAATTGAACAATTTCGGCCGATCTGCCTGCTCAATGTCAGCTTCAAAATTTTTACCAAGGTTGGTACGATAAGGCTGACTCAGATAGCGCACGCTGTTGTTCAACCTACGCAAACGGCTTTCATGCCGGATAGGAACATCCTAGAGGGGGTTGTGGTCCTACATGAAACGCTTCATGAAATTCATACGAAAAAAATAGATGGGGTTATTTTCAAAGTGGATTTCGAGAAGGCTTATGATAAAGTCAAATGGCCGTTCCTCCAGCAAGCTTTAAGAATGAAGGGTTTTGATGAGCGCTGGAGGCATCAGGTGGAAACGTTCACGCAAAAAGGTAGCGTTGGCATTAAGGTCAATGATGACATAGGCCACTATTTCCGAACACACAAGGGTCTGCGACAGGGCGATCCTATGTCACCTATTCTGTTCAATATTGTGGTTGATGTGTTAGCGATCCTGATTGGGAGGGCCAAAGAGGCTGGTCAGGTGGAGGGAGTGGTGCCTCATCTGGTTGATGGTGGTTTATCCATCCTGCAATACGCTGACGATACAATCATTTTTATGGAACATGATTTGGCCAAGGCGAGGAACATGAAACTAGTATTATGCCTTTTTGAACAATTGTCTGGGCTGAAGATTAATTTCCATAAAAGTGAGTTGTTCTGTTTTGGTAGAGCCAAAGACGAACAGGAAGCTTATACACAATTGTTCGGATGTGAGAGTGGGTCTCTTCCTTTCTCTTATCTCGGTATTCCAATACACCATCGTAAGTTAACGAATGCTGAATGGAAGACCATCGAGGATAGATTTGAGAAAAAACTAAGTTGTTGGAAAGGAAAACTCATGTCTTATGGAGGCCGGTTGATTCTCATTAACTCGGTGCTCACGAGTTTACCTATGTTTCTGCTATCTTTCTTCGAAGTACCAGTTGGGGTGAGGAAGAGACTAGACTTTTATCGGTCTCGCTTCTTCTGGCAGAGTGATGAATCTAAGAGGAAGTATAGATTAGCCAAATGGGATATTATTTGCAGACCAAAGGACCAAGGAGGACTTGGCATTGAAAATCTTGAAGTTAAAAATAAGTGCCTCCTGAGTAAGTGGCTGTTTAAGCTGTCTTCTGAGACAGAGGCAACATGGGCGCAGATTTTACGGAGTAAATATCTGTACTCAAAGACTTTATCCCAAGTCACTATGAGACCTACAGACTCGCCGTTCTGGAAAGGGCTAATGAGGGCTAAATCCACTTTCTTTAACAGAACGAAATGTATTGTTGGTAATGGAGCTGATACGCGATTCTGGGAGGATACGTGGCTGGGTGACACGCCTCTGGCTTCTCAGTATCCAGCGCTGTATCGTATTGTTCAGCATAGGGATGCCCTTGTGGCCACAGTAATGCAGACGATTCCCCTTAACATCCAGTTTAGAAGAGTGCTTGCTGGACCGAGATGGGAAGCATGGCTTCACTTGGTCCGTAGGCTGATGGAGGTGCAGCTAAATCCTCAGCCCGACCAGTTGTATTGGAAGCTAACTAGAACTGGGGTGTTCACGGTCAAGTCTATGTATCTTGATATCATTAATTCATCCGTGATACCTACGTCCAATGTAGTCTGGAACGTTAAGGTTCCTTTGAAGATTAAAGTGTTTATGTGGTTTGTGCATAAACAGGTAATTCTTACAAAGGACAATCTAGTTAAGCGCAACTGGACAGGATCTACTAGGTGTAGCTTCTGTGATCGGGATGAGTCTATCAAACATTTATTTTTTGATTGCCCGTTGGCACAAGGGTTGTGGCGCACCGTGCAAATTGCCTTTAATATTACTCCACCGAGATCGGTAAACACGCTTTTTGGGGCGTGGTTGCTCGGGACGGAGCCCGAAACAGCCAGACAAATTCGTGTAGGAGTATGTGCGTTATTATGGGCAATTTGGAACTGCAGGAATGATTTGGTTTTTAACAGGACATCAAATACTCATTTTTTGCGGGTGTTGTTCCGGGCTACGGCGTTGATCCGTACTTGGTCCTTACTCACTCCGACGGAGGCCAGGGAGCGTTTGGTTACTGGATCTGTCCGGTGGGAGACGGTTGCGCGGGATATCTTCAACCGGTTTGGATGGCGATCATGTAATAGGATAGGCATCTAGTTTACCTACCTGATATTATGCCAGCCGGTTTGTGGCTTTTCCCGTTTGTGTCTTTTAGTCGTTGCTCTGTGTGAGCTACGTGCTACCTTTTTTCATTTGTTTGTAAGACTTATGTTCTGAACCTCTTTATTTCATTAATAAGAGAGGCCGTATGCATCGATCTGATGCAGAGGCCGGGGTAAACCCCCTTTTCCAAAAAAAAAAATCCAAATTTTAAACCAGTTGCAATTCATAGGTGCCAGAGATATCAACACTGCAATTTTCCATAAAGAATAACCTGGTAATTTACGGCACAAGTTCCGTGGACGAGCTTACCTCGTGTTCTGCTTTTCGTCAGCCATAATCCGTCGACCAGGGTGTTCTCCCGTCTCGAAATAGAGTTATTCGCCGGTTGTGTCCATTGTTCCCCGGTTGTGAGAGAGTACGGTAGTAGAAGAGGCAAAGGGATCTGTATATATGTCCATGGAAGTACGGGAATCACGTCTAACAATACACAAACGTTCTCGGATACGTACTTGATTGGAGTTGTAGTCTGACTGGAGTTTATTTATGGGAAACTCTATACGTCAGTAATCTACAAATCTTCTCTTTCCATCAGACTTCTCCACGACCATCGATTTGTTTCTCCATCCTTGACGGCACTTTTTTTTTATTTATGTCCTTATTAATTATCAATTCCCTACAGTTACGGCAACAAACCACACGCTCAGTTATCAAAAAAAAAAAACTAACCACACGCTCCTTACAGTCCACCGGACCCACGATTATGTCCATCGGCTTCGGCCTCCCTCCCTAGCTTCCACCTCCTCCACCGGTAACTCCCTGCACAACGGCAGGGCTACGTACGATATAGGTGGCCAGATTGCCATGTCTATACTATTTATAAAAGAACAAATATTATTTTTTTTAAATGCATCTCACAAAACGTATACAAATACATTATCACTGCATGATTAATCTCACTAAACTCAATCTAACGACTAGCCTTAACCTAATTTATTCTCTGTGTGCACTTATAGCAATTTAAATTAACTGACCGTACTCCACCGCGGAGGAAAATATGAAAGTTCACGTCCGGTCAATTAGGAAACTATAATCACGGACACTCCTATTAAGAAACTAATCATGGGCGCATCTAATTATTAGGAAACTAATCACAAACACATCTTATTATTAGGAAACTAATCACAGACGCATACTATTATTAGGAAAATAATCATGCGCGCATTCTATTAGAAAATTAATCATGGACACATCTAATTATTAGGAAACTAATCACGGACGCATCCTATTAGATAACTAATCATGAACGCATCTAATTATTAGGAAACTAATCGCGAGCGCATCCTATCGCCTCGGGAATCGCGATCGCGAGTCGCCTACCGTCACCAGCCCACCACCCACGCGAGCCACAGTGGGAGACACGCGAGGAGGAGCTGCGGCTTCCTCCGAACACACACATGTGACGTCGCTGCTTTCGTCTTCTGCCTGGAGGTCAGGTCACTTTTCTACTGACTGCAACGACTTCGTTAACGTCCTGGCATCTTCTCTGGGAACGATCGGCATTCACGTCGACTTCAGCTCCGTCCACAATACCCACGCTGACAACCACCCATCACCGACGCCCTTTAAGTGGGGGCAACGCTGAGTATCATGGGGCAGTATAAGCAGGCCAAAAAAATCGAGTGGGGGGCGCCCCGGTGCATGGAGGGCGTCGCCTCAAAGCTGGACGATTGATTCACCTGCGTCGACAACGCCGCCCAGTTGGTGAGAGGACACGGTCGCCGCGGCCGCTCGCAGGCCTGAACGACGGAGACGCTCGCCTTCACACGACCGCGCCGCGCGCACGCACTAATCAAATAAGCACCGAGTGTTGTTTTTTTTATGTCATCGCTACCTCGCCGGTGGTGACACATCTAGAAGTACACGAACTAGAGATGAGGCAATGAGAAACAAAGGCGCGCTGGAGCACACACAGTTGGGTTTCAGGCAACCAATACATTTTTTCTTTCTTTATTTTTTCACTGATTTTCGCGTACCTGCAACAGACATCTCTGTTTTTTTAAGTACAGACTACCGGTTATTACATGGCCAACTCACGACTACATAGTGAACTCACAGACAAATTCGCTGAAGCAAGCCCTTACTTGCAGTCATGAAATTACGTGAAAAAACCCAGAAGTTTGCATAAGTTTTAGTAAAAAAATAAAGTTCGCGTAAGTTTTACTAAAAAAACCTGAAGTTTGTGTAAGTGTATTTGTTTGTCCAGCAGATACATGGCAATTGTAATTTTACATGAGCATTTTCATACCGTTCTTATCTATAGTTGAGTTAACATATTTTCCAGATAAAAAACTTGGACCACATACAAGAGAAGCAAAAAATGCATGTTGATTATGATGATGACGAATGTAGGATATTTTGTGGTCATGGTAAATTCTCATATCATCTATTTTATTTCATTATTGCAGTCTACATTACATACTACGCACGATCACTTTGGTAGAGGTGACGAGTTCACATCATACAGAGAGACCAACCATGTTTCTCCGAATATCTTGAATCATGATCCTTATGACTTCATCTCTACTACTTATAAGAAGTACCTTTTTTCATTTGACTATTTCCTGACTTGAGAGGTAAGATATGTTTTATCCACTAGAGTTGCTAAAATTGGAAGCATGTCTGCAGTTTTTTTCTTTCTAAACCGGCATTTGTTGGCCTTTTTTGCCACTGTTATTCTTACAAGTGGTAGCCTACGCATGTTGAAGACCATTTTCAAATTATTTATCTTCGTATCATTATTACTACAAACTGAGAGGATATTTGTTATATTGTCAAAATTTTAGAATGTTGAGCCTTAAAGAAATGTGTAGTACTCAAGTAACTGTAACACTCCGGATGTAATTTACCTAATATGTACTCCAACTCTTGCCGTTTTCGGCGCTAAGTTATTTTATTTTCTCGGGTTCGGGTGTTTGTCTCCGTGTGTTGTTGTCGTTGTCATGCATCTCATATCATGTCATCATGTGCATTGCATTTGCATATGTGTTTGTCTCATGCATCCGAGCATTTTCCCCGTTGTCCGTTTTGCATTCCGGCGCTTCTATCTCCTCCGGTGGTCCTTTCTACCTTCTTTTTGTGTGTGGGGGTTAAACATTTCTGGATTGGACTGAGACTTGCCAAGCGGCCTTGGTTTACTACCGGTAGACCACCTGTCAAGTTTCGTACCATTTGGACTTCGTTTGATGCTCCAACGGTTAACCGAGGGACCGAGAAGGCCTCGTGTGTGTTGCAGTCCAACACCCCTTCAATTTGGCCCAAAACCCACCAAAACCCTCTCCATCATCTAGAGCGTTCGATCATGATCGCGTGGCCGAAAATCGCACCTCATTTGGACTCTACTAACTCCCCCTATGCCTATATATAGGCCGTCCTCCGAAATCCACGGGTTCTTCTCCCCGAAACCCTAGTCCAGCTCCTCTCCGCGCGGCCGGACACGTCCGCCGGCCGCCGGACATTGTCTGCCGCTTGCCCGGGCCAATCGCTGCGTGCCACATGGCGCCCGCGGTGCCCACTTCGCCGCCGGCCTGCCCGAGCCCGCGGGAGGCCCCCCGCGGCCCATCCACATCGCCGCCGCCTGCCTCCTTCGTCCCCAACGCCGCCTCCCGCGCCCGGCCGCGCACCCCGCCACCGGCGAGCTCCGCGCCGCCGCCTGGTCGCCGCCCCGCCGTGCCGCACCTCCTGGCCGTCCCGCGCCACCGCCTCGCCTCGTCGCCGGGAGCAACTCCTGCGAGCTCCGCCGACCTCCTCCACCGCCTTGGCTCCCTCCCCTTCCTCCGGCGAGCGCCAAGTCCGGCGACATCTCCGACCACTACAGGGATCCCGGCGAACCTCGGGTCGCGTGCACCCCGGATCTGGATCTGAGATTTAAATCTCGGGGTTGACTTTCTACCCCTGTAACCCTAATTATTTTGCCACATTCATCATGCTATATCTCCGCATCTGTAGCTCCGTTTTGCGCGTGTAGCATATCAAAATGTTCGTCTCAAAGAGTACATCATTTCATTTGATTGCATCATTTTCATTTGAGCTCATCTTGATGCCCGAAATGCTGTTAGAAGAGAGCTATTTGAGTTAATTGTCACATCTGCTGCACCAAATAGCTTTTTGTCATTTTTGCCATGATTAATCTGTGCATTATATGCTCCTGAGCTCTACATGTGTTATGTTATATGCCATGCCATCTTTCCAGAGGTGCTATCCATGTATTTTTGTGATGTGTGTGGTGACTAGAACAAGCTTGCAAAGTGGTGCATTCGTTAATGCTGATTTCAGGGACTTAGAGATTTCACTAAGTCCTTGATCTGTTTTTATCAATATGCCATATGTTCATGATGTTTCCTAGTGATCCGTGCCTCTTTTGAGGATGATCAGTAAGGATGATTTGTTAATATTGTGGTGCTCTATCCGTCCATGTCTTTACCTGCATTTATGGAGCACCCTAGCTTGAGTCAATCGAGCTCTGCTTTTGCTATTTCGTTAAACCTGGCAGATTGTCTACTTGTTAGCGATTTTGCCGAGGATGTTGTAGTTGATCCGTGCATGCTATGTTGTTGTTCTTGCCATGTATAGCTTATATAATGTGTATTATTGATGGGTGTATGCTTAGATTGTCATGCCTTGCTCTGTAGTGAGTGCATCGAGCTCGTGAACATGCCTACTTGCTATCATATTTGCATGCTCTAAGTCTGTGATCTGATTATGTTTTTGCCATGTTCACATGCTTGCAATTGTATTTTCTGATCCCTTTTGGCTCAAGGTCACTAAGGGACTTTTGTTAAGCTCTTTGAGTAGCTTCATGCCATGCTTTGTTTTGCCATGTTAAGTTCCTGTAGCATCTAGTTTTCATGCTCCAATGTTGGCTACCTGATCTGAAATTCCAGACTAGTGTTAATTTCACTAAGTCTGAAACCTGTTTATCAATTGCTCTTTTTCCATGCTTGTTTGAACCTGTTAATGGATGAATTGGCCGTAGCTCAGTGTTCATCTTTTGTAAAGCATCATGAGTGGATGCCTTCCATGTATTTTGTTGCCATGTTTGAGTGCTGTAGCATATATATCTTGATGCATTTAGATGGCTACTTGTTGTTTATCGCAGACCGGTGCCATATTTGTTTTGCTTGCCATTTCCAAACCGTGCAACCGATTCCGGTGTTCTTTATATCGATTTCAATCGAAATCACCTCAACTTTCCAGTGGAACTCTTGGATTTCCAAGTTGAGACCAGGTTCATTCATCTCTTGTCAAATCTTGCATATGCATCACATATCGCATCCCGCATAGCATACCATGTTTGCATCATGTTGTTCGAGCATTTGCACGTGGTTGATTGTGTTCCTTTTGCTTATTTGTCTTGCTTGGGTAGAGCCGGGAGACGAGTTCGCTAACGAGGAGCCCGTTGAGTTTGCTTTCGAGGATCCAGTCAACTCTGACAACTTTGCAGGCAAGATGATCATACCCTCGAAATCACTTCTATCTTTGCTTTGCTAGATGCTCGCTCTTTTGCTATGCCTATGCTAAGATGACTACCACTTGCTTGTCATGCCTCCCAAATTGCCATGTCAAACCTCTAACCCACCATGTCCTAGCAAACCATTGATTGGCTATGTTAGCGCTTTGCCCAGCCCCTCTTATAGTGTTGCTAGTTACAGGTGAAGATTGGAGATCGTTCCTTGTTGGAACATTATTTTCTTATCGGGATATCACTATATTATCTTGTTATCTTAATGCATCTATATACTTGGTAAAGTGTGGAAGGCTCGGCCTTTTGCCTAGTGTTTTGTTCCACTCTTGCCGCCCTAGTTTCCATCATATCGGTGTTATGTTCCCGGATTTTACGTTCCTTACGCGGTTGGGTGATAATGGGAACCCCTTGACAGTTCGCCTTGAATAAAACTCCTCCAGCAATGCCCAACCTTGGTTTTACCATTTGCCACCTAGCCTCTTTTTCCCTTGGGTTTCCGGAGCCCGAGGGTCATCTTATTTAACCCCCCCCCCCCGGGCCAGTGCTCCTCTAAGTGTTGGTCCAAACAGAGCCACTTGCAGCGCCACCTCGGGGAAACTCAAGGTTTGGTTTTAGTTGTACGTAGTGTTCATCTGAGTGTGCCCTGAGAATGAGATATGCGCAGCTCCTATCGGGATTTGTCGGCACATTCGGGCGGTGTTGCTGGATTAGTTTTACCTTGTCGAAATGTCTTGTAACCGAGATTCCGAGTCTGATCGGGTCTTCCCGCTAGAAGGTATATCCTTCGTTGACCGTGAGAGCTTGTCATGGGCTAAGTTGGGACTCCTCTGCAGGGATTTGAACTTTCGAAAGCCGTGCCCGCGGTTATGGGCAGATGGGAATTTGTTAATGTCCGGTTGTAGATAACTTGAACCTTAACTTAATTAAAATGAATCAACTGTGTGTGTTACCGTGATGGTCTCTTCTCGGTGGAGTCCGGGAAGTGAACACGGTGTTGGAGTAATGTTTCCCGCAGGATGTTCTATAGTTCTTCGTTCGTGCTTTGCCTCCTCTTCTCGCTCTCTTTTGCGAATAGGTTAGCCACCATACATGCTAGTCGCTTGCTGCAGCTCCACATATTACATTGCCTTACCTATAAGCTTAAATAGTCTTGATCGCGAGGGTGCGAGATTGCTGTGTCCCTGTGGCTCACAGATTACTTCCAAACCAGATGCAGGGCCTGATGAGTCCGTTCCAGATGATGCGCTTGAGCTCAAGTGGGAGTTCAACGAAGACTCACGCCGTTACTATGTGTCTTCCCTTGATGATCAGTAGTGGTGCCCAGTTGGGGCGATCGGGACCATGTCGCATGTTGGGCTGATCTTTTATTTTGGTGCCGTAGTCGGACCATGTGTGATTGGATGATTGTAATGCTATTTATGTATTTTGTGTGACGTGGCGAGTGTAAGCCAACTATGTACCTTTCCCTTTATTATCTATATTACATGGGATGTTGTGAAGATTACCTTACTTGTTACGCCCTCGATGCGGCTATATCTCCTACGTGTCGAAGAATGACTTAGAGGCATAACCGCATTGAAAGCAATGTCGCAAGTAAGGTAATCTTCACAACATCCCATGTAATATAGATAATAAAAGGAAAGATGCATAGTTGGCTTACACTCGCCACATCACACAAAGTACATAAATAGCATTACAATCATCCAATCACTCATGGTCCGACTACGGTACCAAAATAAAAGATCAACCCAACATGCGACATGGTCCCGATTGCCCCAACTGGACACCACTACTGATCATCAGGGAAAGACACATAGTAACGGCGTGAGTCTTCGTCGAACTCCCACTTGAGCTCAAGCGCATCATCTGGAATGGATTCATCAGGCCCTGCATCTGGTTTGGAAGTAATCTATGAGCCACAGGGACTCAGCAATCTCGCACCCTCGCGATCAAGACTATTTAAGCTTATAGGTAAGGCAAGGTAATATGTGGAGTTGCAGCAAGCGACTAGCATGTATGGTGGCTAACCTATTCGCAAAAGAGAGCGAGAAGAGGAGGCAAAGCACGAAGGAAGAACTATAGAACATCCTGCGGCAAACATTACTCCAACACCGTGTTCACTTCCCGGACTCCGCCGAGAAGAGACCATCGCGGTAACACACACAATTGATTCATTTTAATTAAGTTAAGGTTCAAGTTATCTACAACCGGACATTAAAAAATTCCCATCTGCCCATAATCGCGGGCACGGCTTTCGAAAGTTCAAATCCCTGCAGGGGAGTCCCAACTTAGCCCATGACAAGCTCTCACGGTCAACGAAGGATATACCTTCTAGCGGGAAGACCCAATCAGACTCGGAATCCCAGTTACAAGATATTTCGACAAGGTAAAACTAATCCAGCAACACCGCCCGAATGTGCCGACAAATCCCGATAGGAGCTGCACATATCTCGTTCTCAGGGCACACTCAGATGAACACTACGTACAACTAAAACCAAACCTCGAGTTTCCCCGAGGTGGCGCTGCAAGTGGCTCTGTTTGGACCAACACTCAGAGGAGCACTGGCCCGGGGGGGTTTAAATAAGATGACCCTCGGGCTCCGGAAACCCAAGGGAAAAAGAGGCTAGGTGGCAAATGGTAAAACCAAGGTTGAGCATTGCTGGAGGAGTTTTATTCAAGGCAAACTGTCAAGGGGTTCCCATTATCACCCAACCGCGTAAGGAACGTAAAATCCGGGAACATAACACCGATATGACGGAAACTAGGGCGGCAAGAGTGGAACAAAACACTAGGCAAAAGGCCGAGCCTTCCACCCTTTACCAAGATAACAAGATAATATAGTGATATCCCAACAAGAAAATAATGTTCCAACAAGGAACGATCTCCAATCTTCACCTGCAACTAGCAACGCTATAAGAGGGGCTGAGCAAAGCGGTAACATATCCAATCAACGGTTTGCTAGGACATGGTGGGTTAGAGGTTTGACACGGCAATTTGGGAGGCATGACAAGCATGTGGTAGGCATCGTAGCATAGGCATAGCAAAAGAGCGAGCATCTAGCAAAGCAAAGATAGAAGTGATTTTGAGGGTATGATCATCTTGCCTGCAAAGTTGTCAGAGTTGACTGGATCCTCGAAAGCAAACTCAACGGGCTCCTCGTTAGCGAACTCGTCTCCCAGCTCTACCCAAGCAAGACAAACAAGCAAAATGAACACAATCAACCACGTGCAAATGCTCGAACAACATGATGCAAACATGGTGTGCAAACACACAGTTGATCATGAAAATTCTTCAAGAGCGCAACCAAGGCAACAATCAGAATCACTTTGGTACACTCAACCAGTTCCTTGCTAACCAGCCAAAGACCTTCAGCAATTGTGTTGAGGCAACTGATGCTGACGATTGGCTTGTGGACTTGTGCAAGCATTTGAGTGCAGTAACGTCAGGCCTGAGGACTTTGTCAAGTTCGCTTCCTTCCAACTCAAAGACCAAGCTGCAGAATGGTTTCAGCAGTACAAAGATTCCAGAGGAGGCCGAGTGATTACCTGGGATGAATTCCGTCAAGACTTCAAAGCTCATCATATTCCTCAGAGCGTGGTTGAAAGCAAGCGTGAGGAATTCTGCAACCTGAAGCAAGGCTCGATGTCTGTCTATGACTACAACAAGTTGTTTCAGAAGCTCGCCCGCTTTGCTAAGCAGGACGTCCCTGACGAGAAGAGCATGATATACCAGTTCAGGGGTGGTCTCAGAGAAGAAATCTAGCTAGCTCTTGTTCTCTTTGAGCCCTTGAGGTATGATGAGTTCTACAACATGGCATTGAAGCAAGAGGCTGCTCAACTGAAGTGTGATGCTTCCAAGAAGCGAGTCAGAGATGCTACTCCTTCTTCCTCTACTCAAGTGGCTAAGCAGCAGAAGTATTGGCTTCCTCCTCCTCCGCCCCGTCAGCCGTATCAGAAGAGGAAAGGTGGCAGTGGATCTTCCCACCCACCCAACCCTGGCTTTCAGAACAAGACTTCGTCTCAAGCTCCAAGATCGAGTGCTCCGTATCACCGTCCGCTTTCAGAGGTCACGTGCAACAAGTGCCAACAGAAGGGTCACTATGCCAACAAGTGCTTCAATCGGAGGCGTATCCCTCCTCCTCCTCCTGTGAGATTGGCAAGTACAGCTGTGGTCAAGCATAACCCCAAGCACGCCAAGGTCAACTTGCTGAATGCAGCTCAGGCAGAGGACTCGCCAGATGTCATCATGGGTAACCTTCCTGTTAACGATGTTCCTGCAAAAGTTCTTTTTGACACTGGTGCATCGCTTTCTTTTATTTCAACACCATTTGTCGCCAAGCATGATTTTGTGACTGAAAGGATTCCTTTCCCGTTGAAGATTGTGTCTCCGGGCAAGCAAATGACTTCTAACAATTGCGTCTCGGATGTCTCTATCACGTTGGGCGACTACAAGTTTCTTTCTTCTCCGGTGGTTCTTGGTAATTCGGATATTGATCTTATTCTCGGAATGGATTGGCTTTCTAAGCACAAGGCACATCTTGATTGTGCTGCCAGGCAGATTCAATTGACTCATTCGTCTGAGGATGTAATCGTCTTTGCCGCTCGCGATGATACAATCCGTCTATTTTCTCTCAATGAGAAGGGTGAACTGGATGCCATCTCTCAAATTCTAGTCGTTTGCGAATATCAAGACGTCTTTCCAGAAGAGCTTCCAGGAATGCCTCCGCACCGGCCAGTTGAATTCATCATCGATCTTGAGCCTGGCACGGAACCGGTTTGCAAGCGTCCTTACAAGCTCGGACCTGAAGAGTTGAAGGAGCTGAAGAAGCAACTCGATATTCAAGAGCGAATGGGTCTTATCCGACCTAGTTCTTCTCCGTGGGGTTGTGGAGTTCTTTTTGTGAAGAAGAAGGATAGAACGGACCGACTTTGTGTTGATTACCGTCCATTGAACAAGAAGACTATCAAGAACAAGTACCCACTTCCCAACATCAACGAGCTATTCGAACAACTCAAAGGTGCCCAAGTATTCTCCAAGCTTGATCTCCGTATGGGTTATCACCAGATTCGAATCCGTGAGCAAGATATTCCCAAGACGGCTTTCAGAACAAGCTATGGTTCATATGAATACAGTGTCATGTCTTTTGGCCTCGTCAATGCTCCTCCGACTTTCTCTCGCATGATGAACTTCATCTTCAACGCCTACACAAATGACTTTGTTTTGGTCTATCTCGACGACATTCTGGTCTTTTCGAAGAACAAGGAAGATCATGCCAAGCACTTGCGTTTGGTGCTCGATAAGCTCAGGGAACATCAGTTCTATGCCAAGTTCTCAAAGTGCGAGTTTTGGCTCCATGAGGTTCTTTATCTTGGGCATATCATCTCTGCCAAGGGCATTGCGGTGAATCCTGAGAAGGTGTCTGCAATTGTGAATTGGGAACCACCTCAGAACGTGAAGCAACTCCGTAGCTTCCTCGGTCTCGCAAGCTACTGTCGAAGGTTCGTTGAGAACTTTTCAAAGATCGCGAAGCCTCTTTCAAACCTTCTCCAGAAGCACGTCAAGAACGTTTGGTCTCCGGAGTGTGACATCGCTTTCAACACTTTGAAAGAGAAATTGGTCACTGCTCCAGTTCTGACTCCTCCTGATGAATCCAAACCGTTCGAGGTCTTCTGCGATGCCTCTCTCCAAGGTCTTGGTGCAGTGTTGATGCAAGAGAAGAAAGTTGTGGCTTATACCTCTCGCCAGTTGAAGCCCAACGAGAAGAACTACCCCACTCATGACCTCGAGTTGGTGACAATTGTGCATGCTCTTTTGACTTGGAGACATCTCTTATTGGGAAGAAAAGTGGACATCTTCACTGACCACAAGAGTCTCAAGTACATCTTCACTCAGCCTAATCTCAACCTTAGGCAGACTCGTTGGGTCGAAATGATTCAAGAGTATAATCCGAGTATCGAGTATACTCCAGGCAAGGCCAATGTGATTGCTGACGCTTTGAGCAGGAAGGCTTACTGCAACAGTCTGATTCTCAAGCCCTATCAACCCGAGCTTTGTGAAGCTTTCCGCAAACTCAATCTGCAAGTTGTTCCTCAAGGTTTCCTCGCCAACCTTAAAGTCTCTCCTACCTTGGAAGACCAGATTCGCGAGGCTCAACTTCTTGATGCTATGGTGAAGAAGGTGAAGATTGGGATTGCCAAGAGTCAACCCAAGTACAAGTGCTACCGCCTTGATGACAAGGATACTCTCTTCTTCGAGGATCGTATTGTTGTGCCCAAAGGTGATCTTCGTAAAGTGATCATGAACGAGGCTCACAATTCTCTCCTCTCCATCCACCCTGGGAGCACGAAGATGTATCAGGACCTCAAGCAGGCTTATTGGTGGACTCGAATGAAGCGAGAGATTGCTAAGTTCGTGAATGAGTGTGATGTCTGCAGAAGAGTGAAGGCAGAACACCAAAGGCCAGCTGGTCTCCTCCAACCTCTTGCCATTCCAAAATGGAAGTTTGACCACATTGAGATGGACTTCGTGACTGGGTTTCCAAAGTCCAAGCGTGGCAATGATGCTATATTCGTTGTCATCGACAAACTCACTAAAGTGGCTCACTTTCTGCCTATCAAAGAGTCAATCACTGCAACTCAATTGGCAGAGCTTTATACCTCTCATATTGTCTCTCTGCACGGTATTCCACAGGTGATCTCTTCAGACCGTGGCAGCATCTTTACCTCCAAGTTTTGGGATTCTTTTTAGAAGGCCATGGGCACCAACATCCGCTTCAGCACAGCTTTCCATCCTCAAACTAGCGGTCAAGTCGAGCGTGTCAACCAGATTCTTGAAGATATGCTCAGGGCTTGTGTGATCTCCTTCGGCATGAAGTGGGAGGATTGTCTTCCATATGTCGAATTCTCCTACAACAACAGTTTTCAAGCAAGTTCGGGCAAGGCCCCATTCGAAATTCTGTATGGCAGGAAGTGTCGTACCCCTGTATGGCAGGAAGTGTCGTACCCCACTCAACTAGTCAGAAACCGGTGAACGTCAACTTCTTGGAAATGACTTAATCACAGAGGCAGAGGAGATGTGCAAAGTCATTCGAGATAACCTCAAAGCAGCGCAATCGCGCCAGAAGAGCTACTATGATAGTAAGCACCGTGATTTGGCTTTTGAGATCGGAGATCGTTTTTACCTCCGCGTCTCTCCCATGAAAGGTACTCGTCGCTTCGGTATCAAAGGGAAGCTTGCCCCTAGATACGTGGGACCTTTCAAGATCGTCAGCAAGAGAGGCGATCTCGCCTATCAACTCGAGCTTCCTTCAAACTTTGCAAATGTGCATGACGTGTTCCATGTCTCTCAGCTCCGCAAGTGCTTCAGGACTCCTGATCGCACCGTCAACTTCGAAGACATTGATCTCCAAGAAGATCTCTCTTATCGTGAGCACCCCGTTGCTATTCTTGAAGAGACTGAACGCAAGACTCGCAATAAGTCAATCAAATTCCTCAAAGTCAAGTGGTCACACCATTCCGACCGTGAAGCCACCTGGGAACGCGAGGATCACCTCCGTTCTGAGTACCCGGCGTTCTTCCAGTCCTAGATCTCGGGACGAGATCCTTTCGTAGTGGTGGAGTGTTGTAACACCCCGGATGTAATTTACCTAATATGTACTCCAACATTTGCCATTTCCGGCGCTAAGTTATTTTATTTCCTCGGGTTCGGGTGTTTGTCTCCGTGTGTTGTTGTCGTTGTCATGCATCTCATATCATGTCATCATGTGCATTGCATTTGCATACGTGTTCGTCTCATGCATCCGAGCATTTCCCCGTTGTCCGTTTTGCATTCCGGCGTTTCTATCTCCTCCGGTGGTTCTTTCTACCTTCTTTTCATGTGTGGGGGTTAAACATTTCCGGATTGGACCGAGACTTGCCAAGCGGCCTTAGTTTACTACCGGTAGACCGCCTGTCAAGTTTCGTACCATTTGGACTTCATTTGATACTCCAACGGTTAACCGAGGGACCGAGAAGGCCTCGTGTGTGTTGCAGCCCAACACCCCTCCGATTTGGCCCAAAACCCACGAAAACCCTCTCCATAATCTAGAGCGTTCGATCACGATCGCGTGGCCGAAAACCGCACCTCATTTGGACTCTCCTAGCTCCCCCTATGCCTATATATAGGTCCTCCTCCGAAATCCACGGGTTCTTCTCCCCGAAACCCTAGTCCCGCTCCTCTCCGCGCGGCCGGACACGTCCGCCGGCCGCCGGACATTGTCCGCCGCTCGCCCGGGCCAATCACTGCGTGCCACGTGGCGCCCGCAGTGCCCACTTCGCTGCCGACCGCGCCAGCCCGCCCGAGCCCGCGGGAGGCCCCCCGCGGCCCATCCACATCGCCGCCGCCTGCCTCCTTCGTCCCCAACGCCGCCTCCCACGCCCGGCCGCGCGCCCCGCCGCTGGCGAGCTCCGCGCCGCCGCCCGGTCGCCGCCCCACCGTGTCGCGCCTCCTGGCCGTCCCGCGCCACCGCGTCGCCTCGTCGCCAAGAGCAACTCCTGCGAGCTCCGCCGACCTCCTCCACCGCCTCGGCTCCCTCCCCTTCCTCCAGCAAGCGCTAAGTCCGGCGACATCTCCGGCCGCTACAGGGATCCCGGCGAACCTCGGGTCGCGTGCACCCC
The DNA here is from genome assembly GCF_002162155.2 of Triticum dicoccoides. Taxonomy (NCBI): domain Eukaryota; kingdom Viridiplantae; phylum Streptophyta; class Magnoliopsida; order Poales; family Poaceae; genus Triticum; species Triticum dicoccoides. Next base: position 376,386,366 of record NC_041380.1, on the reverse strand, counting down.
GGATCTGGATCTGAGATTTAAATCTCGGGGTTGACTTTCTACCCCCCTAACCCTAATTATTTTGCCATATTCATCATGCTATATCTCCGCATCCGTAGCTCCGTTTTGCGCGTGTAGCATATCAAAATGTTCGTCTCAGAGAGTACATCATTTCACCTCATTGCATCATTTTCATTTGAGCTCATCTTGATGCCCGAAATGCTGTTGGAAGAGAGCTATTTGAGTTAATTGTCAGATCTGCTGCACCAAATAGCTTTTTTGTCATTTTTGCCATGATTAATGTGTGCATGATATGCTCCTGAGCTCTACATGTGTTTTGTTATATGCCATGCCATCTTTCCAGAGGTGCTATCCATGTATTTTTGTGATGTGTGTGGTGACTAGCACAAGCTTGCAAAGTGGTGCATTTGTTAATGCTGATTTCAGGGACTTAGAGATTTCACTAAGTCCTTGATCTGTTTTTATCAATATGCCATATGTTCATGTTGTTTCCTAGTGATCTGTGCCTATTTTGAGGATGATTAGTAAGGAGGATTTGTTAACCTTGTGGTGCTCTATCCATCCATGTCTTTGTCTGCATTTATGAAGCACCCTAGCTTGAGTCAATCGAGCTCTGCTTTTGCTATTTCGTTAAACCTGGCAGATTGTCTACTTGTTAGCGATTTTGCCGAGGATGTTGTAGTTGATCCGTGCATGCTATGTTGTTGTTCTTGCCATGTATAGCTTATATAATGTGTATTATTGATGGGTGTATGCTTAGATTGTCATGCCTTGCTCTGTAGTGAGTGCATCGAGCTCGTGAACATGCCTACTTGCTATCATATTTGCATGCTCCAGTTTTTTCACTAAGTCTGTGATCTAATTATGTTTTTGCCATGTTCACATGCTTGCAATTGTATTTTCTGATCCCTTTTGGCTCAAGGTCACTAAGGGACTTTTGTTAATCTCTTTGAGTAGCTCCATGACATGCTTTGTTTTGCCATGTTAAGTTCCTGTAGAATCTAGTTTTCATGCTCCAAAGTTGGCTACCTGATCTGAAATTCCAGACTAGTGTTAATTTCACTAAGTCTGAAACCTGTTTATCAATTGCTCTTTTTCCATGCTTGTTTGAACCTGTTAATGGATGAATTGGCCGTAGCTCAGTGTTCATCTTTTGTAAAGCATCATGAGTGGATGCCTTCCATGTATTTTGTTGCCATGTTTGAGTGCTGTAGCATATATATCTTGATGCATTTAGATGGCTACTTGCTGTTTATCGCAGACCGGTGCCATATTTGTTTTGCTTGCCATTTCCAAACCGTGCAACCGATTCCGGTGTTCTTTATATCGATTTCAATCGAAATCACCTTAACTTTCCAGTGGAACTCTTGGATTTCCAAGTTGAGACCAGGTTCATTCATCTCTTGTCAAATCTTGCATATGCATCACATATCGCATCCCGCATAGCATATCATGTTTGCATCATGTTGTTCGAGCATTTGCACGTGGTTGATTGTGTTCCTTTTGCTTATTTGTCTTGCTTGGGTAGAGCCGGGAGACGAGTTCGCTAACGAGGAGCCCGTTGAGTTTGCTTTCGAGGATCCAGTCAACTCTGACAACTTTGCAGGCAAGATGATCATACCCTCGAAATCACTTCTATCTTTGCTTTGCTAGATGCTCGTTCTTTTGCTATGCCTATGCTATGATGCCTACCACTTGCTTGTCATGCCTCCTAAATTGCCATGTCAAACCTCTAACCCACCATGTCCTAGCAAACCGTTGATTGGCTATGTTACCGCTTTGCCCAGCCCCTCTTATAGCGTTGCTAGTTGCAGGTGAAGATTGGAGATCGTTCCTTGTTGGAACATTATTTTCTTGTTGGGATATCACTATATTATCTTGTTATCTTAATGCATCTATATACTTGGTAAAGGGTGGAAGGCTCGGCCTTTTGCCTAGTGTTTTGTTCCACTCTTGCCGCCCTAGTTTCCGTCATATTGGTGTTATGTTCCTGGATTTTGTGTTCCTTACACGGTTGGGTGATAATGGGAACCCCTTGACAGTTCGCGTTGAATAAAACTCCTCCAGCAATGCCCAACCTTGGTTTTACCATTTGCCACCTAGCCTCTTTTCCCTTGGGTTTTCGGAGCCCGAGGGTCATCTTATTTAGACCCCCCCCGGGCCAGTGCTCCTCTGAGTGTTGGTCCAAACAGAGCCACTTGCAGCGCCACCTCGGGGAAACTCGAGGTTTGGTTTTAGTTGTATGTAGTGTTCATCTGAGTGTGCCCTGAGAACGAGATATGTGCAGCTCCTATCGGGATTTGTCGGCACATTCGGGCGGTGTTGCTGGATTAGTTTTACCTTGTCGAAATGTCTTGTAACCGGGATTCCGAGTATGATCGGGTCTTTCCGCTAGAAGGTATATCCTTCGTTGACCGTGAGAGCTTGTCATGGGCTAAGTTGGGACTCCCCTGCAGGGATTTGAACTTTCGAAAGCCGTGCCCGCGGTTATGGGCAGATGGGAATTTGTTAATGTCCGTTTGTAGATAACTTGAACCTTAACTTAATTAAAATGAATCAACTGTGTGTGTTACCGTGATGGTCTCTTGTCGGCGGAGTTCGGAAAGTGAACACGGTGTTGGAGTAATGTTCTTCGTTCGTGCTTTGCCTCCTCTTCTCGCTCTCTTTTGCGAACAGGTTAGCCACCATACATGCTAGTCGCTTGCTGCAGCTCCACATATTACCTTGCCTTACCTATAAGCTTAAATAGTCTTGATCGCGAGGGTGCGAGATTGCTGAGTCCCTGTGGCTCACAGATTACTTCCAAACCAGATGCAGTGCCTGATGACTCCGTTCCAGATGATGCGCTTGAGCTCAAGTGGGAGTTCGACGAAGACTCACACCGTTACTATGTGTCTTTCCCTGATGATCAGTAGTGGTGCCCAGTTGGGGCGATCGGGACCATGTCGCATGTTGGGTTGATCTTTTATTTTGGTACCGTAGTTGGACCATGAGTGATTGGATGATTGTAATGCTATTTATGTACTTTGTGTGACGTGTCGAGTGTAAGCCAACTATGTACCTTTCCCTTTATTATCTATATTACATGGGATGTTGTGAAGATTACCTTACTTGCGACATTGCTTTCAATGCGGGTATGCCTCTAAGTCGTGCTTCGACACGTAGGAGATATAGCCGCATCGAGGGTGTAACAGTAACTGCTCCAAGTTGTCGTATTAATGCTTTTGTCTTGTAATAATAATTCTTGACTGGAGTTTGTTGGCACTGAAACGGTTCCTTAGCTTGTCCTAAGTGACATTTTCATGTGTATACTTGCATAAATGTGTGCATATGGAGAATCATGATAGGTCTTCTAAATAATTTTGAGTTTTATACATTGGGAACACTGGGTGGTCTTTTAATACAGGAGACATGTTGATTAAGGAGAAACGAGATTTCAAATTGTTTGTACGAGTAGGGAATAAGAGGTTGTGTATTTTATAGGGAAAATTCAAATTTATGAATACATTGTCTTGTATTAAGTTTAGTATAGTGTGTTAATTCAAATAGACGCGTGTTGCACGTGCACACTTATTAATTCAAATAGACGTGTGTTACACATGCACACTTACTAGTTGTTTCGAAACAGTGAAACCCAGACACGAGATTCATTACCTTGTCATTGTACAGATGCTTGTGGGAGAGTAATTTGATGAGGTAGCATCGTAGTATCAAAATTCATCTTGATCTTCATGGCGAATAAGTTATACTCTCTCTGTAAAGAAATATAAGAGCGTTTATATCACTAAAGTAGTGATCTAAATGCTCTTATATTTGTTTACAGAGAGAGTAATTGATAGCATCATTATTTCGCAACAAGGGCAAAAACTTTGCCCTATTCATTCATTAAGAAGGGTTTTATTGAATCCGACGCCAAGAAAACTAGAAAGTATACTCTCGCGGTAGTCGATCTCTTTTGGTACCTAGATCTTGGTTTCAAGCATGCCAATTTATGAATTAATGTCTCTGTGATTCCATCCATGCCTCAGCATTTCGTCAAGTCTCACATGTGCTTCTATTGTACACAGGTTTTGCGCCACAAAATGCTAATTATGCTTCTTTAGTTCATACATTTCCTTCAATCTTTTCCTATAGGGATAATACATTTATTTATGTTGTACAGAATGTTTGCTACAAACATTGCCTCGTGATTCCTTTATGTTTGTATCCAAATCTCCACGACAACCATTTCCTATTTCGGAATTCAAATTTTGATGTTTCTATTCCGTCTCACATCAGTTGTGATAGCATAATTTTGTGCTTCATGGTGCTTCCTGATATTACCTAATGATTCGTTCTTTTCTTGTATGTGCTTCGATTGTACACATGATTTGTGCCAGTGCCATACAATGGTATCATGGTACCTTATTTTTCATATGCCACCCGGTGTTTACCCTCACTCTACACCCTCTACGGTGTCAGAGGACTTGGACCGAAGCAAACTTAATTCACCGTGTTACCTTCAGGCATTCGAGTTGTCATGGTATACAGCCTCAAGGATGACACAATAAATAAGATCAATGCTTTGTTCCCAACGGTGATGGTGGTGGATGCGTAGAAGAGGTTGAGGTCATGTTCATCGCATGGGTTGGCCATGCCAACCCACAGCTTGGCAGGCTCCTTCCATTCAAATCATGCCCATCTGAATCTCAAAGCTCACGCAAACTTGTCAGTGTTGAATACTCCAAGGCCTCCATGCTCGTACAACCTGCATACCAAGTCCCAATTCACCTTGCATTTCATTCCTTTGTTGTATTGTCCGAGCCAGGCCAGAGGAAAGCTCTTTCCAGTTTGTTGGTGCTGTGTAGGGTGCTCGGGGGAACGATGAGAGGCGTGATGTAGTATAACACTTGGGAGGAGAACTGATTTGACAAGGGCGGTGCGTCCAATTGCAGTGATGTTGCCTCCATCCCAAAGAGTGAGCTTAGCTGCCACCTTGTCCTCCAAGAATTGGAAGTCCACTTTTTTCAGTTTCCCTACCGAGTGTGGGAGTCCCAGGTATCTCATTGGAAAGGAGGGTCTTTTGGCCGGCACATTACGAAGGATGGGCACCAAGCTTATGTTGCTGCATCTGATGGGTAAGACCAAACTCTTCTGAAAGTTGGTTGCAAGACCCGTGACCTTGCCAAAGCAGTGTAAAATCTGAGAGAGCTGGTCAATGCCCCTCTTGATGGGTGCCATGAAGACTGCCGCGTCATCCGCATAGAGAGAGGTACGCACAGTGGCCCTCCATCCATGAATCTTGTGTAGTAGGCCCTTTGTGGTGGCATTATTCAGAAGTCGCTGTAGGGGATCAATGGCGATGACAAACAGTAGCGGTGATGGTGGATCTCCTTGTCACAGACCACATCCATGATTGATCGGTGGACGTGGCAATCCATCGAGGAGGACCCTGGAAGAGGAACACAAAAGGGCAGTGATCCAATTTCTGAACTTGGTGCGGAAACCTCTTTTCTACAAAAGGTCGATGATGTATTCCCATTTGACCGAATTGAAAGCTTTGCGGATGTCCAACTTGAGAGTGACGTGGTTTTGATCTTGTGAAGGCTCCGAGCAGAGGCTCCATGAATTAACGACCAAAAGCCCAAGGAGATAGCTCCACTCATTTTTAGGCTTCATCGCGCAAAAATTGGAAGGTCGGAGAGGCACTCAATAATGGTGCTTGGTTGCCAAGGTCAAAGTTTCGACCAACTTCACTATGGAGCATATCCGCCAATTTGTATCCCTCTGGACGACCATTCAAGGCTTCCACCTAAATGAGTGAAAGGACGTGGATGTCGCCTAGAAGGGAGGGGGTGAATGGGTGCTTTAAAGTAATTATGATTTAGGCTTGAACAAATGTGGAATAAAACTAGCATTTAATTTGTCAAGCACAAAATCTAAATATACTAGGCTCAACTATGTGCACCAACTTATGCTAAGCAAGATAAACAACTATGTGATGGCAAGATATATAACATGAAACACTATGGCTATCACAAAGTAAAGTGCATAAGTAAAGGGCTCGGGTAAGAGATAACCGAGGCATGCGGAGACGACATGTATCCCAAAGTTCACACCCTTGCGGATGCTAGTCTCCATTTGAAGCAATGTGGAGGCACAATGCTTCTGATGCCACTAGGGCAACCGTAATCTCCTCACGCTGTCACACAATGCAAGATGCCGCGATTCCACTAAGGGACCCTTAAGGGCGGTCACCGAATCCGTACAAATGACAACCCTTGGGGGCGGTCACCGAACCCGTACAAAATGATCGAGGCAATTTACACAACTTAATTGGAGACCTTGATGCTTGCCCGCAGCTTTCCACCACAATGATTGAACTCCACGACACCACCAACCGTCTAGGGTGCCCAAGCACCCAAGAGGCACAAGCTCTAGGGTGCCCAAACACTCAAGAGTAATAAGCTACTCAACTTTTCACTTCCACGTATCATCATGGAGAACTCAAACCTATGCACCAAATGCAATGGCAAAAGCACATGGAGTGCTTAAGTCCTTCTCTCCCAAATCCCGCCACAACAACGAAAGCTATGGAGGAATATGAGAGGAAGAACAAGGAAGAGAACACAAAGAACTACAAGATCTAGATCCAAAGGGGTTCCCCTCACTTAGAGAAGAGATGGGTTGGTGGAAATGTAGATCTAGATCTCTTCTTTCTTTTCCCTCAAAAACTAACAAATCATGATCGGAATAGAGAGAAGGCAAAGCTTTTGGAGGTCAACAATGGAGGAGAAAGCTTGCCCAAAGTCATTAGGAGCAATGGGGAAGAAGACCCCCTTTTACAGTGGGAAGACAGATCCAACCGTTATGTGCACTGGTCGTGCTCAAGCGGTACTACTGCTCGGAGGAGCAGTACTACCGCTTGGCTTGGTCAACGCAACCCAACGAGTATAGAAGTACTAGAACGGTAGTTCCAAACGACAAAGATGATGTTGACCATCGGGATCAACAAAAACTTGTGGTTGCCTCATGTAAACTTCCTCCTCTAACACACCATGAAGAAAATCATTCTGGACATCCGACTGTCGAAGAGACCAGCCACGAGTAACTGCCAAGGATAACAAGAGGTGAATGGTAGTGGGCTTGACAACTGGACTGGAAGTATCCCCCGGGTCCATTCTCAATTATTATCAAGCAATCCTACAACTATTTTTATGTTTTATTTTTCTTTCCTTTTATTTTATTTGCTTACCTGTCACTACTAGGTTTGATACTTGCAACTATCAAGAAAAGGGGAGTGACGACGCCCTTCCCTTTGTTGGGTGCAAGGATTTACTTTGTGTGTGTGTGCAGGTACTGCTTACTTTGTTTGTGTGTCGTCTCCTTCTGGTTCGATTAGCTTGGTTCTTTACTAAGGGAAATACTATCTGCTACTATGCTACATCACCCTTTCTCTTTGAGGAAATCCAACAACTATCACAAGTAGCAGACGACAATTAGGAGCTGCCCCCTAGACGCCGCGGCTGCCACCAAGGTCATCGACTCTGAATTCGCTGAGGTGTGCGTGGTGTACGGGCCAGACACAAGAGGGGGGGTGTCAGGAGATATGGTGCTGCCGCGGCATAGTCCATGACATCCGGAATCACCGGCCTTACATTGGATCCTAGTCCCATTTCCGTTTGGCTTTATGATAGATGTTGCAGATGCCTTGCTCCTAGGCACAGTGCGGCTGTTTGCAGAGATCCCCTTCGGTGCTCCAGCTGTTTGGAGAACGGTCATCATGCCCGTGAGTCTCGTAACCCTGGCGTCCACTCAGCTCGCAAGCGTGCATGCCTTTTCATGTCGCGCCTCGGCATCGAGCATCTTCAAGCTCCAGCTTTCTATGAAGGTCCGATGAAGTCCGCGCTTCCCTCTGAGGCACTTCGTCATGGGTGTTGGGCATCTGTTGTCTCTAGTATTGCTAGCTCGACTGCCATGTCTGATGTGGAGCTACAGTCTGCTATGTTAGATCAGTCCAAGTTGCTGCAAGGCTTGCTGGCATGTGTTTGGAGCTTTCTAGAGCGGGCGGAGGCTGCTCTGGGCAAGCTCTCCCTTGTGCGGGCTATGTTGCCGACTACTCCCACGTCGTGTCCTCCCAGTGTTTCCCATGTCGGTTCCGCGGAAGACAAGGGGACAGAGCTCTTCCATTGTTTCTCCCCTCATGTTGGGGTCAGTTCTTCGTCATTGTTTGCCTTGCCGCCTGTGCAGTCTACTGCTGAGGGAGAGGTCATTGTCGTGGTCGTCGCCCCTGTGCTTTAGATCATGCCCGAGTTTCAACAGCTATGCGTGAGACCTGCGCGCTTCGCCTCTGTCTATGGAGCATATGGAGGCCGACTCGCCAACGACCTCGTATGAGGGACATGACTCACATATGCCATGTGAGCAACTAGATGCGCCTGAGTCCGTCATGTCGGTGGTAAATGTTGGAAATATGCCCTAGAGGCAATAATAAAAGCATTATTATTATATTTCCTTGTTCATGATAATTGTTTTTATTCATGCTATAATTGTGTTATCCGGAAATCGTAATACATGTGTGAATAAAAGACACCAACATGTCCCTAGTAATCCTCTAGTTTACTAGCTCGTTGATCAACAGATAGTCATGGTTTCCTGACTATGGACATTGGATGTCATTGATAACGAGATCACATCATTAGGAGAATGATGTGATGGACAAGACCCAATCCTAAACATAGCATAAGATCGTATAGTTCGTTTGCTAGAGTTTTCCAATGTCAAGTATCTTTTCCTTAGACCATGAGATCGTGTAACTCCCGGATACAGTAGGAGTGCTTTGGGTGTGCCAAACGTCACAACGTAACTGGGTGACTATAAAGGTATACTACGGGTATCTCCGAAAGTGTCTGTTGGGTTGACATGGATCAAGACTGGGATTTGTCGCTCCGTATGACGGAGAGGTATCACTGGGCCCACTCGGTAATGCATCATCATAATGAGCTCAAAGTGACCAAGTGTCTGGTCACGGGATCATGCATTGCGGTACGAGTAAAGTGACTTGCCAGTAACGAGATTGAACGAGGTATTGGGATACCCACGATCGGATCTCGGGCAAGTAACATACCGATTGACGAAGGGAATTGTATGCGGGGTTGCTTGAATCCTCGACATCGTGGTTCATTCGATGAGATCATGAGGAGCATGTGGGATCCAACATGGGTATCCAGATCCCGCTGTTGGTTATTGGCCGGAGAGTCGTCTCGGTCATGTCTACATGTCTCCCGAACCCGTAGGGTCTACACACTTAAGGTTCGGTGACGCTAGGGTTGTAGGGATATGTATATGCAGTAACCCGAATGTTGTTCGGAGTCCCGGATGAGATCCCGGACGTCACGAGGAGTTCCGGAATGGTCCGGAGGTAAAGAATTATATATAGGAAGTGCTATTTCGGGCATCGGGACAAGTTTCGGGGTCACCGGTATTGTACCGGGACCACCGGAAGGGTCCCGGGGGTCCACCGGGTGGGGCCACCTGCCCCGGGGGCCACATGGGCTGTAGGGGGTGCGCCTTGGCCTATATGGGACAAGGGCACCAGCCCCAAGAGGCCCATGCGCCTAGGGTTCAAGGAAGGGAAGAGTCCCAAAGGGGGAAGGCACCTCCTAGGTGCCTTGGGGAGGAGGGATTCCTCCCTTGGCCGCACCCCCCTAGGAGATTGGATCTCCTAGGGCCGGCGCCCCCCCTTGGACTCCCTATATATAGTGGGGAAAGGAGGGCCTCTCATAACACGCCTTTGGTGCCTCCCTCTCCCTCTCCAACACATATAGTGCTTAGCGAAGCCCTGCCGGAGTACTGCAGCTCCATCACCACCACGCCGTCGTGCTGCTGCTGGAGCCATCTCCCTCAACCTCTCCTTCCCCTTGCTGGATCAAGAAGAAGGAAACGTTACGCTGACTGTACGTGTGTTGAACGCGGAGGTGCTGTCCGTTCGGCGCTAGGATCTCCGGTGATTTGGATCACGTCGGGTACGACTTCCTCATCCCCGTTCTTTGAACGCTTCCGCGCGTGATCTACAAAGGTATGTAGATGCAATCCAATCACTCGTTGCTAGATGAACTCATAGATGGATCTTGGTGAAACCGTAGGAAATTTTTGTTTTCTGCAACGTTCCCCAACAGTGGCGTCATGAGCTAGGTCTATGCGTAGTTCTCTTGCACGAGTAGAACACAAATTTGTTGTGGGCGTTGATGTTGTCAACTTTCTTGCCGCTACTAGTCTTATCTTGTTTCAACGGTATTGTGGGATGAAGCGGCCCGGACCAACCTTACACGTACGCTTACGTGAGACCGGTTCCACCGACTAACATGCACAAGTTGCATAAGGTGGCTGGCGGGTGTCTGTCTCTCCCACTTTAGTTGGAGCGGATTCGATGAAAAGGGTCCTTATGAAGGGTAAATATAAGTTGACAAATCACATTGTGGCTTTAACGTAGGTAAGAAAACGTTCTTGCTAGAACCCTATTTCAGCCACGTAAAACTTGCAACAACAATTAGAGGACGTCTAACTTGTTTTTGCAGCAAGTGCTTTGTGATATGATATGGCCAAAGTTGTGATGAATGATGAATGATATATATGTGATGTATGAGATGTTCATGCTATTGTAATAGGAATCACGACTTGCATGTCGATGAGTATGACAACCGGCAGGAGCCATAGGAGTTGTCTTTATTTTTGTATGACCTGCGTGTCATTGAGAAACGCCATGTAAATTACTTTACTTTATTGCTAAACGTGTTAGCCCTAGTAGTAGAAGTAATAGTTGGCGAGCAACTTCATGGAGACACGATGATGGAGATCATGATGATGGAGATCATGGTGTCATGCCGGTGACAAGATGATCATGGAGCCCCAAGATGGAGATCAAAGGAGCTATGTGATATTGGCCATATCATGTCACTATTATTATTTGATTGCATGTGATGTTTATCATGTTTTTGCATCTTGTTTGCTTAGAACGATGGTAGTAAATAAGATGATCCCTCATAATAATTTCAAGAAAGTGTTCCCCCTAACTGTGCACCGTTGCGACAGTTCGTTGTTTCGAAGCACCACGTGATGATCGGGTGTTAGATTCTAACGTTCACATACAACGGGTGTAAGACAGATTTACACATGCAAACACTTAGGTTGACTTGACGAGCCTAGCATGTACATACATGGCCTCGGAACACAGAAGACCGAAAGGTCGAGCATGAGTCGTATAGAAGATACGATCAACATGAAGATGTTCACCGATGTTGACTAGTCCGTCTCACGTGATGATCGGACATGGCCTAGTTAACTCGGATCATGTTATACTTAGATTACAGGAGGGATGTCTATCTAAGTGGGAGTTCATTGAATAATTTGATTAGATGAACTTAATTATCATGAACTTAGTCTAAATTTTTTTACAATATGTCTTGTAGATCAAATGGCCAACCTAGTCCTCAACTTCAACGCATTCCTAGAGAAAACCAAGCCGAAAGACGATGGCAACAACTACACGGACTGGGTCCGGAACTTGAGGATCATCCTCATAGCTGCCAAGAAAGATTATGTCCTACAAGCACCGCTAGGTGACGCACCTGTTCTCCCTGCAGAACAAGACGTTATGAACGCTTGGCAGGCACGTACCGATGACTACTTCCTCGTTCAGTGCGGCATGCTTTACAGCTTAGAGCCGGGGCTCCAAAAGCGTTTTGAGAGACACGGAGCATATGAGATGTTCGAAGAGCTGAAAATGGTTTTCCAAGCTCATGCCCGGGTCGAGAGATATCAAGAGTCCGACAAGTTCTTCAGCTGTAAGATGGAGGAAAACAGTTATGTCAGTGAGCACATACTCACTATGTCTGGGTTGCATAACCGCTTGACTCAGCTGGGAGTTAATCTCCCGGATGACGCGGTCATTGACAGAATCCTTCAGTCGCTTCCACCGAGCTACAAGAGCTTTGTGATGAACTTCAATATGCAGGGGATGGAAAAGACCATTCCTGAAGTATTTGCAATGCTGAAATCAGCAGAGGTAGAAGTCAAAAAGGAACATCAAGTGTTGATGGTGAATAAAACCACTAAGTTCAAGAAGGGCAAGGGTAAGAAAGCCTTCAAGAAGGACGGCAAGGGAGTTGCCGCGCCCGGCAAGCAAGCTGCTGGGAAGAAGCCAAAGAATGGACCCAAGCCCGAGACTGAGTGCTTTTATTGCAAGGGAAGTGGTCACTGGAAGCGGAACTGCCCCAAATACTTAGCGGACAAGAAGGCCGGCAAAACGAAAGGTATATGTGATATACATGTAATTGATGTGTACCTTACCAGTACTCGTAGTAGCTCCTGGGTATTTGATACCGGTGCAGTTGCTCACATTTGTAACTCAAAGCAGGAGCTGCGGAATAAGCGGAGACTGGCGAAGGACGAGGTGACGATGCGTGTCGGGAATGGTTCCAAGGTCAATGTGATCGCCGTCGGCACGCTACCTCTTCATTTACCTTCGGGATTAGTTTTAAACCTTAATAATTGTTATTTAGTGCCAGCTTTGAGCATGAACATTGTATCAGGATCTCGTTTAATTCGAGATGGCTACTCATTTAAATCCGAGAATAATGGTTGTTCTATTTATATGAGAGATATGTTTTATGGTCATGCTCCGATGGTGAATGGTTTATTCTTAATGAATCTCGAGCGTAATGCTACACATGTTCATAGTGTGAGTACCAAAAGATGTAAGATTGATAATGATAGTCCCACATACTTGTGGCACTGCCGCCTTGGTCACATAGGTGTCAAACGCATGAAGAAGCTCCATGCTAATGGACTTTTAGAGTCTCTTGATTACGAATCATTTGACACATGCGAACCATGCCTCATGGGTAAAATGACCAAGACTCCGTTCTCAGGAACAATGGAGCGAGCAACCAACTTATTGGAAATCATACATACTGATGTGTGCGGTCCAATGAGTGTTGAGGCTCGCGGTGGCTATCGTTATGTTCTCACCCTCACTGATGACTTGAGTAGATATGGGTATGTCTACTTAATGAAACACAAGTCTGAGACCTTTGAAAAGTTCAAGGAATTTCAGAGTGAGGTTGAGAATCAACGTGACAGGAAAATCAAGTTCCTGCGATCAGATCGTGGAGGAGAATACTTGAGTCATGAGTTTGGCACACACTTAAGAAAATGTGGAATAGTTTCACAGCTCACGCCGCCTGGAACACCTCAGCGTAATGGTGTGTCCGAACGTCGTAATCGCACTCTATTAGATATGGTGCGATCTATGATGTCTCTTACCGATTTACCGTTATCCTTTTGGGGGTATGCTTTAGAGACTGCCGCATTCACTTTAAATAGGGCTCCGTCGAAATCCGTTGAGACAACATCGTATGAATTATGGTTTGGGAAGAAACCTAAGCTGTCGTTTCTAAAAGTTTGGGGATGCGATGCTTATGTCAAGAAACTTCAACCTGAAAAGCTCGAACCCAAATCGGAAAAATGTGTCTTCATAGGATACCCTAAAGAAATTATTGGGTATACCTTCTACCTCAGATCCGAAGGCAAGATCTTTGTTGCCAAGAATGGGTCCTTTCTAGAGAAAGAGTTTCTCTCGAAAGAAGTAAGTGGGAGGAAAGTAGACCTTGATGTAGTATTACCTCTTGAACCGGAAAATGGCACAACTCAAGAAAACGTTTCTGAGGTGCCTGCACCGACAAGAGAGGAAGTTAATGATGATGATCAAGATACTTCTGATCAAGCTCCTACTGAAATTCGAAGGTCCACAAGGACACGTTCCGCACCAGAGTGGTATGGCAACCCTGTCTTGGAAATCATGTTGTTAGACAACGGTGAACCTTCAAACTATGAAGAAGCGATGGCGGGCCTGGATTCCGACAAATGGCTGGAAGCCATGAAATCCGAGATAGGATCCATGTATGAAAACGAAGTATGGACTTTGACTGACTTGCCCGTTGAGCGGCGAGCCATAGAAAATAAATGGATCTTTAAGAAGAAGACAGACGCGGATGGTAATGTGACCATCTATAAAGCTCGTCTTGTCGCTAAGGGTTATCGACAAGTTCAAGGGGTTGACTACGATGAGACTTTCTCATCGGTAGCGAAGCTAAAGTCCGTCCGAATCATGTTAGCAATTGCCGCATTCTATGATTATGAAATATGGCAAATGGACGTCAAAACGGCATTCCTTAATGGTTTCCTTAAGGAAGAATTGTATATGATGCAACCGGAAGGTTTTGTCGATCCTAAGAATGCTGACAAGGTGTGCAAGCTCCAACGCTCGATTTATGGGCTGGTGCAAGCATCTCGGAGTTGGAACATTCGCTTTGATGAGATGATCAAAGCGTTTGGGTTTACGCAGACTTATGGAGAAGCCTGCGTTTACAAGAAAGTGAGTGGGAGCTCTGTAGCATTTCTCATATTATATGTAGATGACATTATTTTGATGGGAAATGATATAGAACTCTTGGACAGCATTAAGACCTACTTGAATAAAAGTTTTTCAATGAAGGACGTTGGAGAAGCTGCTTATATATTAGGCATCAAGATCTACAGAGATAGATCAAGATGCCTCATAGGTCTTTCACAAAGCACATACCTTGATAAGATATTGAAGAAGTTCAATATGGATCAGTCTAAGAAGGGGTTCTTGCCTGTGTTGCAAGGTGTGAAATTGAGCTCAGCTCAATGTCCGACCACGGCAGAAGATATAGAAGAGATGAGTGTCATCCCCTATGCCTCAGCCATAGGTTCTATTATGTATGCCATGCTGTGTACCAGACCTGATGTAAACCTTGCCGTAAGTTTGGTAGGAAGGTACCAAAGTAATCCCGGCAAGGAACACTGGACAGCGGTCAAGAATATCCTGAAGTACCTGAAAAGGACTAAGGAAATGTTTCTCGTTTATGGAGGTGACGAAGAGCTCGTCGTAAAAGGTTACGTCGACGCTAGCTTCGACACAGATCTGGATGACTCAAAGTCACAAACTGGATACGTGTATATTTTGAATGGTGGGGCAGTAAGCTGGTGCAGTTGCAAGCAGAGCGTCGTGGCGGGATCTACATGTGAAGCGGAGTACATGGCAGCCTCGGAGGCAGCACATGAAGCAATTTGGGTGAAGGAGTTCATCACCGACCTAGGAGTCATACCCAATGCGTCGGGGCCAATCAAACTCTTCTGTGACGACACTGGAGCTATTGCACTTGCCAAGGAGCCCAGGTTTCACAAGAAGACGAGGCACATCAAGCGTCGCTTCAACTCCATTCGTGAAAATGTTCAAGATGGAGACATAGATATTTGTAAAGTACATACGGACCTGAATGTAGCAGATCCGTTGACTAAACCTCTCCCTAGAGCAAAACATGATCAACACCAGAATTCCATGGGTGTTCGATTCATCACAATGTAACTAGATTATTGACTCTAGTGCAAGTGGGAGACTGTTGGAAATATGCCCTAGAGGCAATAATAAAAGCATTATTATTATATTTCCTTGTTCATGATAATTGTTTTTATTCATGCTATAATTGTGTTATCCGGAAATCGTAATACATGTGTGAATAAAAGACACCAACATGTCCCTAGTAAGCCTCTAGTTAACTAGCTCGTTGATCAACAGATAGTCATGGTTTCCTGACTATGGACATTGGATGTCATTGATAACGAGATCACATCATTAGGAGAATGATGTGATGGACAAGACCCAATCCTAAACATAGCATAAGATCGTATAGTTCGTTTGCTAGAGTTTTCCAATGTCAAGTATCTTTTCCTTAGGCCATGAGATCGTGTAACTCCCGGATACCATAGGAGTGCTTTGGGTGTGCCAAACGTCACAACGTAACTGGGTGACTATAAAGGTATACTACGGGTATCTCCGAAAGTGTCTGTTGGGTTGACATGGATCAAGACTGGGATTTGTCGCTCCGTATGACGGAGAGGTATCACTGGGCCCACTCGGTAATGCATCATCATAATGAGCTCAAAGTGACCAAGTGTCTGGTCATGGGATCATGCATTACGGTACGAGTAAAGTGACTTGTCGGTAACGAGATTGAACGAGGTATTGGGATACCGACGATCGGATCTCGGGCAAGTAACATACCGATTGACGAAGGGAATTGTATGCGGGGTTGCTTGAATCCTCGACATCGTGGTTCATTCGATGAGATCATCAAGGAGCATGTGGGAGCCAACATGGGTATCCAGATCCCGCTGTTGGTTATTGGCCGGAGAGTCGTCTCGGTCATGTCTACATGTCTCCCGAACCCGTAGGGTCTACACACTTAAGGTTCGGTGACGCTAGGGTTGTCGGGATATGTATATGCAGTAACCCGAATGTTGTTCGGAGTCCCGGATGAGATCCCGGACGTCACGAGGAGTTCCGGAATGGTCCGGAGGTAAATAATTATATATAGGAAGTGCTATTTTGGGCATCGGGACAAGTTTCGGGGTCATCGATATTGTACCGGGACCACCGGAAGGGTCCCGGGGGTCCACCGGGTGGGGCCACCTGCCCCGGGGGCCACATGGGCTGTAGGGAGTGCGCCTTGGCCTATATGGGCCAAGGGCACCAGCCCCAAGAGGCCCATGCGCCTAGGGTTCAAGGAAGGGAAGAGTCCCAAAGGGGGAAGGCACCTCCTAGGTGCCTTGGGGAGGAGGGATTCCTCCCTTGGCCGCACCCCCCCTAGGAGATTGGATCTCCTAGGGCCGGCGCCCCCCCTTGGACTCCCTATATATAGTGGGGAAAGGAGGGCCTCTCATAACACGCCTTTGGTGCCTCCCTCTCCCTCTCCAACACATCCTCCTCCTCCATAGTGCTTAGCGAAACCCTGCCGGAGTACTGCAGCTCCATCACCACCACGCCGTCGTGCTGCTGCTGGAGCCATCTCCCTCAACCTCTCCTTCCCCCTTGCTGGATCAAGAAGAAGGAAACGTTACGCTGACCGTACGTGTGTTGAACGCGGAGGTGCCGTCCGTTCGGCGCTAGGATCTCCGGTGATTTGGATCACGTCGAGTACGACTTCCTCATCCCCGTTCTTTGAACGCTTCCGCGCGTGATCTACAAAGGTATGTAGATGCAATCCAATCACTCGTTGCTAGATGAACTCATAGATGGATCTTGGTGAAACCGTAGGAAATTTTTGTTTTCTGCAACGTTCCCCAACAGTACATGTGGCTGATGATATTGAGGCGGTCGGTATGTTGGCACCCAGCCAGCCGCTCGCCTTTGTGGACCGTGGAGGTTTTGACGTTGCGGTCACCGACTCACACGTGGCCATTGGACAGGTGGTGTCTGTGCTTGACAAGGCGATGAGAGTCTCTTTCAGATAGAGCTTCACATCTTGCTCGCACATTTGAAGGCGTCTAGCCTTGGATCTAGCAAAACGATTATGGAGGAGCCTCTCAGGAGCAAAAGAAATAAGAGTGAGGCCACAGGAAGACGCCTGCAACTGCTTGATGGGTGATTATTAGTCTCTTGGGTTGTCCTTATGTCCTAGCTTGTCTCCATGGATTTGGTGGTGCCTGTGGTCTTCAGCCGATGTACTCCTGTTGGGGGTTTCTTTGCGATGTAGCAGTATGGGGGTTGATGGTCGTTGTGTGTTGGGTTTGATTGTCGGGCTGGTTGTGCACTTATGGAGTTGCATGCTCTGGGAGTAGTCCATGTATGGTGGGTTTGTATCGGTTTTTGCTCGTTTTTCTGTTAATTAACTGGCCAATTCTCTTCTGCTTAATTAATCGACGAGGCAAATCTTTGCCTTCATTTCGAAAAAAAGTATGAGCCTGGTATTTTGTTTTTGTCGGCTAATATTAGCCTAGTATAAAACATAGCAAATTTGCTTTTTGCATCGTGATTCGTTTGTAATAAAAGAACATCCCAGATTTTTTATATGAACCATTTCTACGGAGAACATTGCCTATTCTTATTAAGCTAGTTATAATATTTGTCTGATAATTTGTTAAATAAGAAACTGAATACATAATTATTAGCATCATTATGTCCTCTTCACTCTGAGATCAGCATTTCTGGTGAGTTGAATGATTCTGATGTGCCGTCTCACTGATATCGTATCCATTACATCCTTGATCATGTCATGTATTACGTTTCTTCCGTGTATCATATAGTGTCGTTTTCACTGTGAAGCCTTTTCCAGTGAACGATACCCTGATATGAAGGAAAATATGCCCCCTTTGATGCTTATGGTGATACTTGTTTGTTTGCGTGTTTTTGCAATAGCCCCAGCTCAGTCATTGTAATTGTTCTTAACTCACAATTGTTTTTCAAAACGATATGCTTTTCAGCTATGAAGAAACTAGAATGCTCTTGCTCTCTCAACAAAGCAAGAAGATGCTCAAATCTTTCTCATCTAGCCCGCACCGTATAAATTTATCGATAGCTCTTCTGAAAGCCCCTACCTTCTTGAAAATATTTGGGTTGTAAGAAATGCTCAGGCAAGGCTTTCGCCCGCTAAAGTCGTGGTAAGAAAACAACGATCACAGCCTTCGATGCTTTCCAAACTGAAATAATCAATAAAAGTAGGTATATGTGGCTAATCATATCTTTAAAGTCGCTGAATAAAATTTAGCAGTAAAAAAAGTTGCTGAATAAGAACTACATCTAGTAATTAAGTACTGTAGTTGTGAAGAGGGGAGAACCAGGCCAACGAGAAAATGCTGAAGCCGGCCAAGGACTTGATCTACTTGTCTCTGCGCTGCAGACACAGGTTCTGTACTATAAATACTTCATTCCAGTGCCCAACTTTCCTACAACCCCAAGCAAAACGAGCTAACAAACCTTAAACCATGGAGGTCTCCACCTTACCCTGCTTGCTACTTGTGTCCGCTGCACTGGCACTCTGTTGCGCAGCTGCAGCACGGCCTGACAGTGCAACATCAAACCTTGACGCAGCCACAATGGCCGCGCAAGAGCTTGACCGCGTCGCATCACTGCCGGGGGCGCCGAGCTACTCATATGCGTTCAAGCACTACTCTGGGTACGTCACCACCGATGAGCGCCTCGGCAAGGCACTGTTCTATTGGTTCTTCGAGGCTATGGAGAAGCCTGACGACAAGCCACTGGTCCTATGGTTAAATGGAGGTTGCTAACTGATTTGCTGTATTTTAACTTGAAGATTCAGAAAACTTTGTGGGTGAAAGATGTACATGTAATGTAGCTGTACACTGTGTGTTTTTGCAAATTTTGCAGGACCTGGCTGTTCTTCCGTAGGGTTTGGGCAGGCGCAGGAGCTCGGGCCATTTCTCGTGAAGAAAGATGTGCCTGAGCTGGAGCTCAATCCGTATGCCTGGAACCAAGGCAAGTGCAAACCAAGACTAACATATTATACTTACAAACAATTTTCATAGCAATGGAAGTATGCATAGCTTACTGTCTGGTGAACTTGCAGCTGCCAACTTGCTGTTCCTGGACTCTCCAGCGGGTGTTGGATTTTCGTACACGAACACGTCCTTCGAAATAGATCCACCGGGAGACAATTCCACGGGTATGCAACACAGATATATGTTTCCTCTTCCATATAAAAACAAGGAAGGGATTTCTTGCCAAGATAACATGACATTTCTTTCATCCTTTGCAGCACACGGTTCATACGCTTTCCTCGTCAGGTGGTTTCAGAGGTTCCCCCAGCACAAAATGAAAGAGTTCTACATAGCCGGAGAGAGCTATGCAGGTTTGCCACCTTATTCATAGATAGCTAGATGGTACTAGTAGATACGTACTCTACTCATAATCTGATTTTTGCTCATTGTAATTCTCTTGCGACTCGATCGCTAGGACATTACATTCCCCAACTTGCCAATCTCATCGTGGACGAGAACAAGAAAGCCTCCAGAGAAAACTACATCAACTTCAAAGGCATCCTGGTACACACATGCAGCTATAATAAGTCTCAAGAATGTTAGCACTTAGCAGTAACTTATAACTAATCAAAATGAAGTGCAGATCGGGAACGCGTACATGGACGGGGACACGGACCTGCAGGGGATCGTCGACTCGTCGTGGCACCACGCCATCATCTCCGACACGCTCTACGCGACCTACCTGAGGTCCTGCAACTTCAGCGCGGAGGTCCTGTCTCGCGAGTGCGAGGTGGCCCTGGGCCAGTTCAACGTCCTCCACGACCTCATCGACATCTACAGCCTCTACGCCCCCAACTGCGAGCGCGGGTACCCGGACTTCAACACCTCCTTCTCGCCGCAGATCGGACCGACCACCAGCCGTGTAAGCAAAGCGTCCTCCTTGGCCTCAGCGTAAAGAGATTCAGCCATTTTCGTCTCCTGATCGACCGGTCCGCGTGATCAACCTGCTCATGCACAAAAAAACAGTTCGATCTTCTCAGGATACCGATGGGCTACGACCCGTGCACGCAGACGTACGCCACCGAGTATCTGAACCGCGAGGACGTGCAGAGGGCTCTGCACGCCAACACCACGGGCGTGTCCTACCCCTACTCTCTTTGCCGGTAACTTTTCTCCTCCTAGCTGAAATGCTTGGACTCGGGAACGTTCTGGTGGCTGAGCTGAATATTGTTCTGCCTGTTTGCAGCGACTCTATCAACGTTTTGTGGCACGATTCTGACAAGACGGTGCTTCCGATCGTCAAGAAGCTCGCGCAGGAGGGCCTCCGCATATGGATTTTCAGGTGGAGCGTGTGAGATGTATTTTTGCCTTTAGGTTTTGTCTTCGCCTATAGAAGTTCAGGTGGAAATAAATACAGTACCTGGTGTCATTTTCCGTTGTTCTTTCGGCTGAGCAGCGGCGACACGGATGGGAGGATCCCTACGACGTCGACGAGATACACGCTGAAGAAGCTCGGCCTGCCCATCAAGGAGGACTGGTCGCCGTGGTTCACTCACAAGCAGGTACTGCTGCTGTTTTAACTAATTGGACAATCCCATCGACCAGTTGCTTCCAATTGGTTGCTAAACAACCTTATCAGATCTTATATAGTAGTATGTCGTTATCTCACACGTTACATTTGTGTGTTTTTTGGTTGCAGGTTGGTGGATGGAGTGTGGTGTACGATGGCCTGACATTTGTCACGGTGAGAGGCGCCGGGCACATGGTGCCAACCTCGCGGCCCGAGCAGGCGCTTCAGCTCTTCGAGCACTTCCTCGCCAACCGCAACCTCCCCTCCAAGCCCTTCTAGAAAATATATGCCATGGTTGATTCGCACGTTTCCTGAATAAGACCTGGACGGACGTGGTTGATTTCATGGTTGTGTTACTAGCTAGCTCTGCTCTGCTCTCTACGTTGCCTCTAGTTTCTAATCCAGCGGGATCTAGGATGGATTTCATTGCAAAACACAACTTGTAGAATTTGTGGATTTTGTTGCCAAGATCAGAGGATGGACGGTGTTTTACTGGCTATGATGCGGGCATGCGAAACCGAGATCAATGAACCCATCCAACGCTCTGACCATTAATTCCAACGTGATTGGCACAACGGGCTAGGATAGGATCGTGCGGTACAAGTGCTTCTGCATCCACGATGCCATCGGCCAGAATCATGTGGCGTCTTACCTGCCAAACAAGGGGGAGGCAAAAGAACAGCCGAAAAGTTCCAGGCGCTGCAGCATGCCATTTGCCATGGAGTCGCCATGCATGCACCGATCGCCTTTTTTCCTTGTTCCGGGCGACGGCAGAGAGAGACAGGCAGAGCGCAGGGGATTGAGCTCACGAACACGATGCCATGTGAAACGAAACGAAATGAAATGAATTCTGACTTGATTTCTGGGGTGTCGGCGGCTCCGGCTTTACCATATCAATCTACCGTGGCTGAGGTGGGCGACGGAGGGGAGAGAGACAAGCGTGGGTCGATCGCAGCGGGGCAGAGACCCGCGCCGGAGTGTTGAATGAGCCCCTGTTCCGGCTGTTCCCCTTCTCCCGTGCAATCATGCTTCTGATCTCTGATCGGCTGCCTCATTTCATTTGGGCTCCGGTCAGCAGGCCAGGTGCACGGGTGCAGTCGTCTCACATGGCTACACTAGCCATGGTGCGAAAATCAACGGTCCAGACGCAAAAAGACAGATCACGAATGCTGCACGTATGTACTACCGCGAGGCGGCTGTGGGGGCCAACTGACTGCCTCTCACGCCGGCCGGCCGATCTCTACTCTTAATGGACGAATTGGTTGAATAGTCCCCCCACTTTCAATCGGTTTATTTTTAACCGGTTTTTTTTTCAACCGGTTTTTCTTCGTCCCACCTCCCACCACCCCCCTCCTACCGGTTTTTCTCTTTCTCGTCTGGCCGACAATACCCAACGTATTTATGGTAATCAATCACAATTAATCCACGTATGGTAAAGCTATAAACTTAGAAATCTCAAATATGATAATTATAGTAATAAATCAATCCATGTATGGTAAGACTATAACTAAGGAAATTTCGAATATGGTAATTATCACCAGAATCAAAGCTTTCCAAAAAAGTTCTTCTTGCCATACCCTAATCGTGACCTCCTCATCCTGAGGCATTATCTCTATTCTTAATGGAGCAGTTGCTAGGATTGCGTCCACTGTTATTATTCGTCTGGTTTATTTTTGTCCGGTTTATTTTCGTCTTTCCTTCCACCATCCCATGTACCGAAAGCCAAACGGATCAGAACTTTTCATGTGGACACAAATTATTTAGTAATGTCTTTATGGGAGAGAATCAATCACAGTTAATCTCTAATCAATATTTAAAAATCAAATCTAAATTAATTAACTTACCATAAGTCGGTCAATCACTGGTTAATCTTTCCATACGTAGTCAAATTACATCAAAGGAAATGTTTCGATTATAGCAGTACCCTGCTACAAACCGAGCGAGTCCGGCTTTCACCCCGCACCGCACGACTCTTCTCTCCCCCTCGCCGCCTCCCGCCTCGGGCCGCTCGCCGTTCGTCTTCCCGAGGGACGCAGCCGCACCACCGCGCTCAGCTGCTCCCTCACCTCCCCCACCGTCCTCACCCGTAGGACGCCGCCGCACCTCTCCTCTGCATCACCCTGTTGGCGGGATCCAGGTCACGGGGCTGATGACCTCATCATCTCTGACGGCGGATCTGGTCATCGGCGAGGAGGCCGAGCCTCATGCTTCGGCCACAGCCACCCCGACCTCGTTGTATGTTCGCCTCCTCATCCACCCCTTTCCCTGTCCAATTTTGCTTTATTTTGGTTCGTCTTTCATCTCGTCCAAACCGGACTTTTTACCTTACGATGCCCGCCTCCTATGTTTCTGCATTAACTAACACGGCGTCGCGTGATCGTGGAGCAGCAGGGTTGAGAGGATGGGTCTCAGTGACGGGCGGATGGCGTTCGTCGTGTGAGCGAAAATAGTATGTAACTCATGGAGTGCAAGCTGTTGTGCGGCTACATGGCGACGCTCGACTGTAGCGTTGAGACGTAGGGCACGTGCGCCATGATGTCGTGCTTCACCATCGCCTCCCCTAGCTTTCTCTCAAGGCATCGTGGTCTCGATGGGTTGGGGCTCGCCTCCCGCACTCCTCTTTGTCGTGTACAAAAACCAAGGTGACCCCTAGGTACTCTCAACGCTTGGTCTAGAAATCCCTCGAATTCGTTGCCCAAGCCGAGTGTTGTGATCTGACGGTCGGTCATCGTGCAGGTGTCGAATTATTGAGGGAGGCTTCAGATCGTCCTGGGCATGGAGATGAGGCTGGCCATTAAGGATGTGGGTGAAGGTCACGTCGTTTCTTCTCCTGGCTCCAATATCCACTGCTGATATTTTGAGTTCTTTGATGTGAGAAAGAACCATGGGAACGTAAGGTTTTTAACTCAACATGATTTAATTACCCTTTTCACTTTTGTATTTTATAAGTACATAAGCATTTAGTTCTTCTATCCTTTGTACGAGGATGCAATTCGCTCCAAACATGTAAACAGTGTCACATCTTACAGAAGCTTCTAATTTTTTACAATGAGTATGGTACATAAACCAATGTGCTTGGGTTGTGCTTTGTGTTTCTGTCATGCCTTGTCTTTAGAAGGCACAGTGATGAATGCTAATTTAATAGAGGAGAATCAAGCAAGCGATGTGCAATGATTTTAATGAATTTTAATGACCATATTCTACACTTAATGATGATTGATAGTCGATTTATGGTTTCTCCCACTTTAGTAAGAAAGATGTGGTGTACAGAATCTTGCAAAAATGGAGGATATGGATTTGGGGCGCGAACTGTCCCGACCACGGCGGTGCTGCCTACCAACACCATGTGCAAGACTGCCTGACTTGTCCTCTATCTTAATGGTAAGTTTCTCTCTTTTTCTATCTCGTGGTCTCCTTAATTTGTCTTTCGAGAAAGGATTGAAAGTAGTTTGAGTGGTTCAATTAATTCAATGCCCAACAATATCATCAGTTGTCAGCAAGAAGTTACTCCAAATTCCATCACCTAACAATATCATCAGTTGTAAGAAGTTAGGAGTTTGGTACGTACCCCGGTGCAAGAGACCATGGATGCAAAAGGTACTTCTGCTAGAGTAAGATTAGATAGTCAAATTGTAGACAAACAGCAGTGTGCATTGGCATTGCAACTTCTGACATGGGATATTTGTGTAGTCAGATAATTAGGAACCTGGACTACAAGGGCAAATGGGAGGCACCTTTCATCGACATTCAGCCCAGGGAACCTCAACTTTCCCACTGTTGTACATTCATACTACTGTCCATGTATCACTTCTGCTCAACTATAATACACGGAAACATGAAAGCTCATGTTTTTCCCTTGTTTGTGCAGAGTACAAGGATGATTCCTACATCTATGCATTGATATGCTGAACCACATTGGCATTGAGCCAAGCCAGGTTAGTGCTTCAAAAATTCTGAAAAAATCTGTGAAATGTTGTTGACACTTTGTTAAGTATTTGGTTTAACTATGTATGTTTGATTCTTATCCTATGAAGCATAATTAAAGTGTTGACTCTGTTTGACATTTTGATGTATTACGTCTAATTAGTAGCATTTGACTTTTGTTTCATTTCAGATGTCTGATGTAGACAACTAAGGCAATGGCTATTGCATTGTAGGACGAGAAGGTCCAACGCGGCGGCGGCGGGTACATACCCAACGCGGCGACCCGTGGGCGCACCGGTTCTAGGGCCTTGAGAGCTGGGGCCAGCATCCAGGCGGTGAACATGGATGGTGGTGTGTGGAAGTGGGCGGTGGTGGGCAGGGAACAATGTGGCCCTGTCGGCGTCCTCTTCGTTTAGCTTGACATGATCGTCGTTCAGCTGAAAACAAGATTACCTAAGGGATATTAAGACTAGAACATGAATGCACAATACTTTTCCGATGTGATTTTTGTAAATGGAATTAACTTTGTAGAGTTGGCATGACATGCGCCTTCACTAGCGTTAATAATAGACCCTCCCTCCTTCCAAATTCCTGACCAATCATTGTTTTTGTAAGGATCCTTCTCGACTTTTGTTAGTTGTTCGTCTATTGTTCATCTATGAATGAATTTAACCATGTGGTCTAACTGATTGGTCATATGAACTTATGAAGTAGTTGTCGTGTGTACTAATTGCGACAAATGGAATCCTTTGCTTTTTGCATTGTTCACTAATATCATTAATAGATATGCATGTGTTACCGATATTTCTTAATTTGGCTGACTGAGCATTACTAGGCTATAATTCTTTGTGACTTTTGATTTTGTTTGTTGTTCTGATCCTATGTCGAATCAATCCCGATCCATGGGGAAGAAGGTACAAGGGGACCGACCACTGAGCCGATGATGCCGACGATCGAGGACGGCAAACATAATCATTTTGGTGTCATAGGTTCATTGGAGCTGATGCCGCCACCTCCTCGCCCCTTGGTCTCGGAGGTTGTGATGGCCAGGTCAGCGACATGGCCACGTAGTATGCCTCACTTTCTTCTATTGCATTGTTTCTTTTTTATCATGTGATTTCTATTTTGTTTCTGTTAGCAATAATTACAGCTCCATGAAGCAAAAGAAAGCTTGAGAAATCATTTTTGTTTATACTCAAAGGCTTGGCTACCTAGGGGTGTTATTGACTCCCTACCAAAAGTTGTGTTTATACTCAAAGGCTTATGCATGCTTTCTAAAAAATATGTTGCACAATCACTGTAATTATGGTGTTATGTGAGTTAGAAGATTTCAAAAGTGCATCAATTGAGAATTACACATATTTATACATCGGACAGGGAAGCATGTATTTGATATTTCCTGCTGAAATTCAGTGTTTTCTATCAGAGGTCTAAATTTTCATATGCCAGACTTTTAAGTTAGATGGTGTGTTATAATGATTTTTTATTGGATGTTGTGCTGTATATTTGGGTCTATGTAATATTTGTTAGGAAATTCCATAATGTATTAAGGTTCTGGTCGCAGCATCTTGGAATATTTGTTTAAAGGTAACAAAATGCTCCATCTGTTGTCTTTAATTAATGGTTAATAACAATGGAAATGCTTCGTGAGATGATTGGTCTTAAGCATAAAAGTCATGTAGGGTGCTATCTACCTTGTGTAATATAGTGCATAATAAAGAGTACTATGTTTCTGTACCACTTTCTTTATTTTGTGCATCGCGTGTCTTTCTATGTATACATTATCGAATTACATTTTGTATCGAAGAATATTTTGTGTGATATGGATTTCAATTATGTTTACACGTAAAACTTGATATGCATTATGTTTATATATGCACACGGTAAAAATATTTAAAAGCCCGTGGCAACACACGGGCCTTCTACTAGTCTCACTTAATTGGTGATTTTAGATGTCGAACAAAGAAAAAACACCGCAACACCTCGTACCAAAAAATCCATATATAAAAAAAATTTAAACATGTGAATGCAAAAAAAAGTGCATGCAAAACAAAAGATATGCATCAACAAATTTCTACTTATCAGCAAACCATTAATATACTAGATCGCCAGCAGCCGCTCGTACCCTGCATCAAGCATGTTAGGGTTTCTCCTGCCTCCCGCCAGCATTCTCACCGGTCTACTCGTCTTATGTGGCCTTAGGACCATAAAGCGCAGTGTATCCCGGCTCTTGCCTCCGTTTTTTACCGTTTTGATTTTTTTTTTAAGTTTTGCTAGAGTTTGTGTCCTGCTCACATATGTGAGGTGACGGCGGCGGCTCTCTGTAGATGGGATAAGGTCTTCCCCGCCTAGCCCCATTTCAGTGGTGTTTCTAACATCGTCGGAGGGCATGTGGAGGTTTGTCTCCGGCTGATCTCGTGGGATTCGGTCAGCGTTCGTCTTTGATGGATCCACGTGGATTTGGTCTTCGTTGATCTGTCTTCGTGTGTCTACATGTTAGGTTCCTCTGATCTATACTTCTCTTCTTCTGCAGCGGTTGCTGTTCTGGTGCGCTAGTCCTATGGAGTCTTAGCACGACGACTTTTCGACTGTTTACTACAACAAGATTTAATTGCTCGGCTCTAGTAAGGTACTGCCAATGATGGCGGCGCGCCTTCGACTCACTCCAGTGGTTGCAGTCGTCGCTAGGTGGTCTACGGACCTGGATGTGTTTTTTACTTTTGGTGTTCTTTGTACTACCTTAACAGCCGATGAATACTACATCGGAAGTTTCCCTCGCAAAATTGAACATAGTATGCAACATAATAAGTTTACACAACAATGCAATAACACATTTGCAACATGAAGCAATCCCTTGCAGCGGACACCAACAATACTTGTATTGTTTGTCTGCATGCAACAAAACATATTTGTGCTTGCAACATATCGGAACAACATGTGCAACATAAAACAATCTCAAAAACTGCTAACCTCACACGATCCACATCTGAGACACCAACCTCGCAGCTCAGTTTTGTCGATGACGTATTTGGATCATCAAAGCCACCCATCACCAGATCTACAAGTCCAAACCCATCAAACACTCCGGTGCACCATCTTCCACAAACTCAAAGGCAAGAAGAACTCTTTCAAGGCTCAACGGTGCGGGTCTAATACCTCTTTGTTTATTTACACACGGAGGAGGGGCCCTTGTGGAAGATAAGGTAATGATTTCGTCATAGAGTAAGAGAAGAAGACACGCAAGAGTAGCACCATGACCAAAAGAAGCAGTATGGAGGAGTTAGGTAGGTAGCATTGCCATTCTATGACATTAACCGAGTGGAGTTTCTCTGGAACTATGTATCACCACGAGCTTCTTAAATTTTCGCTCTTTACATGGGCTACACATGTTATTTATATTTTTTAGGCCACGTTTGAAGCAAAAAAATGTAGAAATTTGGGAGGAGTGGATTCCTATAGGAAAATTTTGTACGGGGTCATTTGGATCAAAGGAATGGCTCACCCAAATTCTTATGGAATGGGGTAAACAATAGGAATTTTGGAGGAAAACTACCATGAGGTAATACATTATGTTTTTCTTCTCCTTTTATCAGTTCATGCGGTTTTTCTTATATGGTATCAGGGATTTCGTTACCGGACAGAAAATTTAAGTTACCACCCGGTAACCATGTCTCTTTGTAGCCCATGAGAAAACGACTTTCCGAGCAAAAGATACCAACTTTTTTTTTATTTTGAATGGATTTTGGGCTGATTTAAAATTCACTCAAAACAATGGTGTGGTATCCTTCCCATATTTTCTGGTTATCATGCTGCCCCACGAGAAAAACAAAACAGCATTTGGAAGCCAAAACCTTGTGTTGTATCCAGACGACAGTTTGAGAGAATTCATGTACTCACTCCTTCCCATATTCTTGGATGTATTAGTACTCAACATGAAAATTGGCGCAGTTTAATTGTTATTGAGCCATCGTACATGCGTTGAGAGGTAGGCATCCATGAGAGACCCAACGAGATTCTTTTTCTCTTTTCAAAAAAATAGGGACGGTTAGCGGTTAATGTAACTGAACGAGAGAGAAAAAAAGGATATGCGCCTTAGATTATGGGATTGCATGCGCAAACTTACATTATGGGATTGCACGAAGACTTTCCTATGGTCATTGACATAAACAAGCCGGCTCCAGTGAGCGGAGTCTGGTGGTAATAGTGGTCGTTTATTGGTCTAAGGACCTCGATGTAATTTTTACTATGTTTGACAAGCTTTGTACTTCTTATGAACTTTTATAATATATTCAGATCATTTTCACCCACAAAAAACTTCATTAAATTTGAGCAAGTTTACACAAAAATATATCAACATGTGCAACAACAAGTTTGCTTCTTTAGATTTATTATGAAATATGTTTTTATATTATATATATATTTGTTACTGAAGATCTTAGCAGATACTCCCTCCGTAAAATGATACCTTTTTTGACACTGCCATGGACTCTACCGAGGGAGTATTTTTTAGACTTGATCAGACATTAAAAGCCCCGCAAAAGAAAAATTTAAAAGTTTGATTTAAGACAATCCTAGAACTTTAGTTATTTTGAAACAGAGGAAGTGCTCCATACATTTTCTTGGTCAGAGCTCGATGATGTGTCGCACAGAAGGAAAATGCTCCGGCAAAACCTTTCTCCTCCGTCAAATTTTCAGGTCTCAAGTAAGTATGCATGCAGCATCCCCTACGTCATGCTATAAACACAGTATAAGCAAACTGTAGATATGTATGGACGTACGTAGGTGGACGGCAAAGAGAATCAGGGTGTGGTAACTGGGAAGTGCGTGCGCAGGTCATGATGCGCCGCATGATCCGCTCGGTTTGCCCTGCACGCCATGATGGTAAGACCGATGTTCTGCTGCTCCACTGCTGGCTGGCTCTTTATCCCTGTCAGTCACTGGGGACTTCAAAGAAATCAAACCAGCATATGCGAAAGTTTCGGCAGGATGGACCAATGCTTACCAGGGATAGTTAGATTACTCTTTTTCTTCATACAATGAACCATGCGGAATCAGGGTTTGTCTGGAATGTAGGAATATTAAGTCTCATGACAGAGTATATTAAAGGGAATCCAAAGGTCGGGAATGTATCATTCGTGCTCGTCAGTTTGAAGGCTGCTAGTCCTGGATTTGGAAGGGTGATTGCTTGCCTTCTAATGAGGATGGCAATCAAGAACAAAAGTGAAAAGATGGACTCGGACCTGCATCCTCAAGAAGAAGTCACTCAAGCGCAAAGGTAAGAAGAATGACGTCATTGGAAAGGCGCACACGGCTGCTTGATGAAAGATCTTTGGTCTCTCGGCTCGTCATCATAGTTTGGTCGTTACTATGGTTTTGCTTGCACATTATTTTTTGTGAGGTGTTCTCGTTAATGATCCTACTGTGTTGTACAAGTATCAACGGTTGCGGTTGTTGATTGTTGGGAGAGTTTGATGGGTTGCATTTGTAGCCGTGCGGTTTCATACTTACTGAGTAGTTCGCTTATGATCAAATTGTATCCGATTTTTCATAAAATTGAACAATTCTATTCTTAGTTAATCGATAAGACAAAACTTTTACATCCATTAAAAAAATATATTTGGTAACACCTTGAAGAAATCTCAGGAATTTTTCTTTGGGTAGGTCCATGCTATGTCTGTTGTAACACAACAGAAAATTTCCAAGATTTCTACCTTTTCTCTGTAAAACCTACATAGGTCCAGTTTACAAAAAGAACACCTATAGGTTGATCCTCGCCATATTGTGGTGCACCATCTTTGTCAAGGCTTTGTTGCGAAAGTATTGCAACATAGTGGCAGGTGTTTTCCCCTCGTTTTTATAGTATTTATGCCAATGATGTCCACATCATGTACTCAGCTCCTAAGTAGTATTTTAATAAAATTATGATTGTCCATTTTTTTTGCAAAAACGCCAAGGCTTAACACAAACTGTTAACAAAACATCCTTATAAAAATTGAAGAAAACATTCAAATTCTTGGCGGTCCCAAAGTCTTCTTCCTCCTGCATCCATGGCGTCATGCCATGAGCAAAACTCAATGTCGTCTATGGGCCTCCGTCTCGGTGGAGCAAACTTGTTTAAACCCCAAAGCTTACAAAACCAATGGCTGGGATGTCGTCCATGTAGACTTGAAGACTCTGGTGACCACGATCTGCATAACAGATCGTCGCCCCGGGAAAAAGAACCCAACGAAGAGGGCCTCTGGAACGTCCCAGTTCCGGCCAAATGGAGTCGGAGAACACAAACTTCACACGCTCCCCGATGAGACCGAGCCTGACCAACCTTCGTAGGTCGGAACCAGAGGCGAAGGACCAAAACATACAACCATATTGCGCTCCACAGGACAACGCGACCGAGACAAACCTACAGAAGAAAACACCAGACCCGGAGAACCAGATATAAGGACACACTATCCTCCACGCATCTTCTGGTGATACAAAGAAGCATCACTCAAATGGGGACGAGGCAGGGATACTTTATTCCACGGCGGTGACGACATCATCGTCTCGCCACCACCGAACGGAGACCTACCTAATACCCTAAGAGAAGGAAACTCCGGCTCCCATTGGGCCTCCCCGCACACCCTCACCAGCAAGCCGATGGAGGAGGATGATGGCTAGGGGGACCCTATGTCGCTATTGGGGCTGGGTTAGTTCTGCCCATATAAACTGTTGTAATAAGTTTGTATAAATTTATGATTGTTGCATCCAAGGAAGTAGAGGCTTGAAGGTTTTGGCCTACTTTTTAAAAGGAAAAAACTACTAAGGTGTTTATTGCAGAGAAAGTATAAAAGTATCACAAGGAATTATATAGGAATCTTGGAGGTCATGTCCCACTTATTCAAGGGGTTTCGTAAACAGTTTAGAGCATCTTCAACCTTAATGAGCTAATTCAAGTCCCTATACGTCTGTGGATGTGTCCGGTCAGTGATCGAGGGCGTCCGTTTTGGGCCTCCATTTGTGCATGCATGCAACCATATCCACTGCATCCTCCCTAAATTGTCAGGTCAAATGCATGTGATTGGTCGGGATGAAGAAAGAGAGAGGAAAAATGAATAAATAAAGAGAAAAGGTGGTTTGGGATGGACGGATCCTACGTGGAGGGATGCCCAGACATCTCTATATCCTCCCGAAACTACTGTACACACGATGAATTAGCAGACGAAAAGCGCACGACACTGATGATCAACGGCTGTTGCCCACTGAAAGAAAGAGATGCATGGCTGCAAGTTCTTGTCGTGCATGAATCGGCCGCCAACTATCGTCCATCTAGCAGTGCTCATATCCTCCCCATACTTGGTGTGGCTATGGGGATTTATGGATAGCCGGGGCAATGACGACAAAATGGGGGTCCGGTTGAGTGACTTTTTTCTTCTTCTTCTCTCTCATGTTGTATAAATAGGCTTAATTTGGGGTAGAAAAGTAATCACGGTGTTTATCCAAAATTGCTTGTCAAAATGAGGTTAATTTCTGCCATTTACTAAGTGAATTATGAATATTTTGAACGGTGTTTTCTAGAAACTTTGAAACTTTTGACCAGAGTTTTATTGGAAACTTTGAAACATTTGGCCAGAGTTTTATTGAAATCCTTAATAAGTGGTTTTATCATAAAGTGTTTGTTAAATTGTACTCAATTTTTACCAGTTTACTTAATAGAGAATAAACTTAGTATGCTCATTTTCTTCTATAGACCTTCACAAAAAAGAAGCATTTTGGTTGCATTTGTACTTTGGGTTGATGATGTGGACTCTTAGGACAGAGAAAATGACCTGATACTGCCCATGTGGCGGCCACTATGGGTGGGGGAAGTGTTGTCGGTATTGAGCATTGAGGGGGTATTTTGGTCGGTTTTGGGGTCAAGGGGAGTAATCCGAAATTGGCAAAGAGTTGTGGAGGGTAATACAAACTTATCTAATTATCATTTCAAAGGATCTACTTTACATAAAATTTCAATTTTTATATTTGACTAAAATTTCAAAATTTATTTATCAACCTTTTTTCAGATTAGCTGACTTCACCTTTGCTTCTCCCAATTGTTATGTTTTCTTTTGTAATGACTCATTTTCCTGATTGATTTTTCAATCTTCTATGATTGCTGAGCTGGCACACCCACGAAATCACTGCCACATCATCGTTAAAACTACCTTGAGTGCGCGAGCCGCTTGCCGAATCTTGAGAATTTTGACATCTAGAAGCCAAAAAATTCTGTAATAAAATCGACTGTCGAAACCTAGACATTTTGCAATAGTGACTAGTGAGGGACAAAAAATGGCTTCTATTTCATTCCTGTCACTATTTATGCCTCGTTTCAGTTTTCTACGACCTCCGCTTGTTTTAGAGGACAAGCCCTTGGTTTTATTTCATATCTTGTTAATCTGACAATATACAAGGCATGGGAAACCCAAGGATGAAGCCAGGCAGATATTACTTGCACCATCGTCAATACTAAGCAGCATCGACTGATTAGTTAACTGGTGTCAATGGTGTTAACTTGATCTGTGGTGGTCTCGTTGATCCTTGCTGCACCAACAACTTTTCAGACTGGAGACGATCGATATTGAATGCTGAGTGTAGCAGACTGCAATCAAGCCGCATCCAACGCAGTGTTTGCCGGTATGTGATGTACTTACTCTCTCTCAGCATTACCATGTAAAAACCCACAGTAACTTGTCTCATAACCCAGGCTCAAAAAAAGACCAACCAGAGGCGCGCACTGTAGAACTCTGCGGCGAGTCAGGCATGCAAAAGGAATTTTCACGAGCGCCCGCCCAACAAACCCGCACTGTTTGCCGCCCACGAGATCGACCTGCATTTTCTACCCACTAGGATGGATGACAAACAAGATGAGCACCACTTCAGTGGTTCTTGGACACTTTCTGTTCTTGTTTTGACTACTGAACATCGTTCATGCATGCTCTCTCCACTCTCAAGTTTACATTGGGGGGCATCGATGTCCGAATCTCTTTGCCCTGCGCTGGCGATGTTGCGCTCGTGGATTGGGCTCTTATAAGTATTCGGTTAATGGCGTGTTAATCCCGGGTACTGGTGCTACTATGTACCAGGAACACATTCTGCAGTGAGTTCAGATGGACCGAGGGAGGAGCAAGCGAGGCGAGGCGCGGCAGGGCAGGCGGGTGTCAGCGGCGAGGTACTTGGGCATGCAGCATGCTTCCCTTTCCTCGCGTCCTGTTGTGTGCTTGGGGTCAACACCTCTGCACCAAGCTCATAATTATCCCCCCCTCTGCGGCAAATGGCATGATCACATCTGAAGACGCCTGAGCAGCTGTTTCGTCTCCGACCTTTTGTCTCT
>NC_041380.1:376344574-376351932 GCF_002162155.2 Triticum dicoccoides | reverse complement strand
CACACACACACATTTCTCTGTCATGCAAGGAACAAACTGCACTGGTTATTTATGGAGAACCTCCTCGCTTTGTCGAGCGCTGGAGTTCATATGCAAGTTTTGGTCCCATGCGTGCAGGTGCAAGGGTCTGTGTAGACTAGAGTGAGACTAGAGTGCTGCCTGGTAGTAGTGCCTAGCTAGCTAGCTCTGAAGAGTGAAGAAGCCAGACTTGTTTCCAATCCAAGGTGATCTTGGGACATGACAATGGCGGCCGGGAGAGATCAGAGGGTGGAAGGGGTGAGGCAGTACAACAGGTCCAAGGTGCCCCGCCTGAGATGGACGCCCGATCTCCACCGCTGCTTCGTCCACGCCATACACACTCTTGGAGGCCAGTACAGTACGTATAGGCAGCAAGCATGCCCCTCTAAGCTCACTTCATCTCTTTGCTTTGCTTGCTTTCTCTCTCGTTTGTGCTGTGTTCAAGCTTGGCTAGGTGTTGCTAATTATCTGCTGTTATTTTGCTTGTGCAATGCGTGCGGATGATTCAGGGGCTACACCTAAGAGGGTTTTGCAGCTGATGGGGGTGGCAGGGCTCACCATATCTCATGTCAAGAGCCATCTACAGGTTTGCATGCGCTTGACGATGCTTACTGGTCTTTTTATACAATGTTATCCTCTCTTGCTGTGTGGTTGATATGCGGTGCGTGCTTGTTAAAAACAGATGTACAGGAACATGAGGGGTAATGATCTTGACATGATGCAAGGTATGCGCTACTAGTATGAGATGATTGATCATTTTCCTATAATCATCATCAAGTTTGGTTTGTGCTTTATCTATAAAGCGGGGCGAGAGCCTGTTTCTAGAGAATCGTCATGAACTTTTTACGAGATGATTAACCTTTTTCTTTGACAGGTTAGTTAGGCTACCATGAGCTAGATTAGGCTATCCAACTAATGCTAACCTAATTAACCCGTCAAAGAAAACAACATGCAGTTTTCCTCTCTTCTGCTGACAACGCAACAATAAGCTAGCTGCTACACGAGAAGCACGTCATTAGGCTCATTCTCATGTCATAGATACATGTGCATGCATGCCTGGCACACTTCTAAACAGCCATCTGCACATTCTTTGTGTCCTAAAGAAAAGCCACCATTAATTAAATGGCAAGCAAAAAATGCTACAAGAAGGTGGTACTTATATTCTCCATGCATGCATGCATGCATGCATGCAGCAATGAGCCAAAAGCCTAAGCAGTTCTACCAATCTCTGTTCTTGTGATGGCCAGGCATTCAGCAAATGGATCAGGAGCACACATTCGCAGGAGGAAGCATGGAAGTTTGGACAGATATGCAGCAAGTTCATCATCATGGTGAGTACCGCGATGGACCCTATTGCCGGTGCCACTCTCCAAAGCATACAAAGGGGTCACTGCTCCACCACCCCCAACTGAAAAGGTCATTGCCTTTCCTCTCTTACTCTTTTGATCCATGTTTTGCCAATATCCCTAGCCCATCAGTCACATCATGAACCATTCCTTGATTCTTTCACCTCTTCCCCTCTCACATGACTGAATGAATGAATGCATGATGACAAGGGAACAGCAACACCTGTGTTGACACTGCACAAACTTTGCATTCCTTCTGCATGCTTGCTGCATGAGGGCTCCATCGCATGCATATTCCTACCTAGGATGCCTAGAGATGCATACTGTGCTCATGTTTGGTACATGGGCGTCTGCATGCCTACAAGTAGAAAGTGAGGTAGCTTTCAGAGACTGTAGTATACTGGCGCACTCTGGTAGGAATATCCAGAGTAAAGAATTATTGACCAGCCTACTTTGGTCACATCATCACTGCCTCTTTTTTCTCATTAGTATTTTAAAAAATTAATTTCCCTTTAGAAACTACACTATTGGTTTGGCTTACATTTCTTTCCAAAATTTATGGCTTCACTCAGCTCCCTAGATAATCATATCTGAGATCCCTTTACCCTCAATCCAGTTTTTATAACCCAAAAAACGCTTCTGGAATTTTTCGAAAAAACTTACATATTTGTTTAAATTGGCATCAAATTGTTATACTTATTTTAACAGCGCTGACGAAAAAGTACTCCCTCCATTTCAAAATATTTGAAGTTTCAGGTTTCTCCTAAGTCAAGCATGTATAAGTGGTAAAGTCTATTGAAAAATATAGCAACATCTGAAACTCCAAATCAGTTTTTCATTAGATTCATAGTAAATCATACTTTCATACTGAGTAAAACTGTGTCTACCATAGCTTGCCACAAAACTTGTTTAGGCTCGTCAAACTTTTAACGGTTTAAAAGTTATTAAAAAATATGAAATAAATATGGGAGCATCTCTCTAATGTAACAAGATGATCCCGCGGAGGGATTGTTAAAATATGCATTTATGTGTCCTCGGCAAAAATAACAAACATTTCAGCTCACTGCGACATAAATATATACTGAACTATTTTTTTCTTTCCAGGACACATACAGTAGTATTTTTATAATCCCTCCGTTGGATCTTGTTATATTATAGATGTGATGTTTTAGCAGGATTTTTGAGAATATTTCATATTGTATATATTTGATGTTGTAGATAATAATATATATTTTATATACATGGTCAAACTTAAAGAAGTTTGACTTAGGACAATGATAGAATTTCAAATATTTCGAAACGGAGGGAGTAATATTTTTATGTTTACACAGTCGGCAAATTCCTTACCAGGCTCACCTCACCACTCAGGCATGTAAACTCTACCAACAAGTAATGGAATCACTATGTTGGTTATATTTGCAAACCTGGAGGCCAAAGGCCATGGAATAGACCTACTCTTTTCTGTTTTCTACTAATAACTATCTCACCGTACAATTTGAAAATATGACATTTTCAATATGTATCTGTGCTTAATAATCAACTAGCAATGGTATTACATTACGCGTTCCAAATTAAACTGAAGAAAAGTAATCATGCCACCATGCAGGCCATCCGAGATGGAGACCGCACACGAGGCAGGAGCGAGCCCCCAGGAAAACTTGGCCAGGGGCCAAGGAATATGCGAGAGGGACGTGACATCGGGCGCGTACGGCCTCGCCGCTGCAGGCCAAGCATACTACTACAACTCCCACTGCATGCAGACGACGACGACGACGCACGAGCAGGGCCACCACCTGCCGCCGCGCTCCCGGACATGGCAGCGCACACCTGCAGCAGGCGGTGGTGGCGAACAATCCGCTCGCCCCGGCTGCACGCCCGCGCCGCGGGAGACGGAGCGGGACCTCGCCGCGCCGAGGCGTGGTGGTGGTGGTGACCTCGCGCCCTACTGCGAGGTAGCATAGCCGTCTACTTGCCCGTCTCGTCTCGCTGAGCCCGGCCCACCGCTGCAAAAGCGCTTGGGACGAGTCGCATGCGCGAGCGGCGCGTGGATCCTTGTGGCCCATCGAGCCTCGCGTCGCCGGTCGCCATGCATGCCCTTGTACCAGTTGGTCGCTGGGTCGATCGATACGCGGCAGCGTGCGTGCGTGCGTGCACTGAGGCACTGACAGAAGTGCTGCGTTTTGCAGGAGCGGGGCGGTGAGCTAGTCCACGGCCACCACGGTATCGCGCCGGCGAGCCACAGAAGGCCGAGGGAGGCGGCGGCGGCGGAGCGGGCCGACGGCGGGCTGTCTCTGTCGTTGGCGCTGGAGCTGGACTCGGGGCGCCTCGGCGGGCGCAGCGTGGGGCAGTGCCGCGCCGACGTCAGCGAGCAGGGCAGCTTCCTGACGTCGTCGTCGGCGAGTCTCAGCGGCTCCTGCTCGGGGCGGTGCCGCGGCGGAGTTAGCCTGGACCTGTCCCTTTCGCTGTACAACTGACTCCGGCTAGCTAGCGAGGGATCGAAAGTATGTATGCGGGTTTCCAAGAGATGGCGTACGTATTGGTGTACCGATCCTCCTGTGTGTGTGTACATTTGGACGTTTGGAGCTTCACTCCGATGCAAATTTCCTCGCGGGCGGGCCGCGGTCACCGCGCGCGTGCACGTCGCGCACCGGCACTAGTGGCGCGTGCTCTGCTCCCCTGGGCTGCGGCTCCCCGCTCCCGCCCCGCGCTGTGGGCACGCAACACGTGGAGCGCGAGTTCCACCAGCATAGGGATAGCAATGGAAGAGAGGAGTGAAAATTATTTTTGCGGGTAAAGTGGGTATTTATTCCTCAAAAATAGCGTTACAGTCAGCTAATAGAAGCTCTTTGACACTCTCTGGAACCTAGTGCAAT
Organism: Triticum dicoccoides; assembly: GCF_002162155.2. NCBI lineage: Eukaryota > Viridiplantae > Streptophyta > Magnoliopsida > Poales > Poaceae > Triticum > Triticum dicoccoides. The sequence goes on along the minus strand of NC_041380.1, from coordinate 376,347,695 downwards.
CAACAAGCGGTGCTACATCTAGATCTCTCTACATTTGTTAGACTATGAACAACACTATTTTGATTACGATATATTTTCAGCGAGACAAACCCACAAGCTACACGAGCTTCTTGATCTCTGTCATCAAATGTCCATAGGCAGACCGGTCAAGCGAATCATCCGTCAATGCAGCAATAGCAACTGAGTTATCTGACTGGATCACCATTGATAGATCAGAGCATTGCACACTCATAGATGAAAGCTGCTATACACACGACGAAATTGCAGACCACGCATGCACGATCCAATGTGGCAGCCCCAGCAGCGAGCGTACATGCAGAAGGCAATTTGTTTTTTCTGTTGACTGATGCATGCACAGTGTATCGTTCACATGTCGTGTAATCTGTGTTGTCTGTGAAGCCATTTCGCTCATAGATACCCCTTCAAGAATCATGCTAACCTCCGCTTTCAGGGCATCTTTACAATGGAACAAACATCTGTAAGCTCAGAAAATTACTGAGCTATCGGAGTTTCGGAGAACTATACGAGTGCCTGCCTCACCAGGCTCTTTCACGTAGTAGTTATAGTGGAAGAGAGGAGTAATTAGCTGGCCTTTCCTGTAAATCTCCTCTTTGTTTTTGTGAGGCCACGAAATCACTATATATAACAATAAAATAAAGGCACCCCTTGCGAAAAAAGGCACCCTTAGCAAAAGTCACTCATGTGACAAATGACGAAGTGGCCGACTTGTCGCAATTACAGAGTTTTGGTGAAATTTCTTTTCATACGCAGAGGAGATTGATGGGTCTACTTATGTTTTCTTTCATTGATTTAATTTTTTAAAATGATATATCTCTCATACTGTACGTCCAAATCATAAAATATTTTCACATTTGTGTTTCTAGCGTCGAGATCTTTTAGACTATATCTCATGTTGATAGGTTTCAACGAATTTTGTTGACAAAAGTTATGCTCTAAAACTGTCCAAATTTGTGCTTCAAAACTGCACTAACTAGTGCTTCCAAAACTATACTAACTGTTCTTCACTTTCAAGAAAGCACAGTTGTGCATTTTTACGCGAGAAGCACATCTATGCTTCACTTCTTGTGGAAGCACAATTTTCCTTTTGCACATGTGGAGCGCAATTGTGTTTCACTTTGGGGAAGCACAGAAGCACAACTGTACTCTCATGCAGAAGCACAATTATGCTTCACTTTTCTGGGAAAACACGGTCGTGCTTTTTCACGTGAGAAACACAATTATGCTCCAAACGAAAGCACAACTATACTCCATACCCCTAACATGAAAAAGGTGAAATAATCGAACAAATAGAAGGAAAAAATCATAAAATTAGGAAAAGGGGGGAAAAGAAAAAGAGAAACCCCGAAAAAACTAGAAAATAGCGTTCTGGTGGGAGAAGCACTAATGTGCGACACGTGGCAACACTGGGTCACGCCACTTGGTATGGGGGCACTCCCGCGCTAGCCATGGGCTGACATTCGCAAATGCACTCTCAAACTGAAAATAGTCCATGGATAAAGTAAAGTCGGGGAATTTTAAGAAAACATTACAAATTTGAAACATATCTATGAATTTGAAAAAAATACAAGAATCTGAAAGAAGTTCGTGAATTTGAAACAATAGTTCTCGAATTAGACATAAATTCATGAATTTAAATAGATATTTGTGATTATTTTTTAAAATAATGAATTTGAAAATTGTTCACAGATTTCTAAAAAAATAAAAAAAAAAGTGGAAATAAAAATAAGATAAATAAGAAACAAAAAAGCAAAAATTCTGGTCAAAAAATAGAAATGAAAAGAAGAACATCAAAAGCTTCCCAAAACTGGATGAGCTTGTATTTTTTTTATCAGATGACTCGGATGGGCTGTCTATTTGGCGGCACCTCTATTTTGGGAGCAACTAGTTAACGAGCGGTTCGGGAGCGCTCCGCGCGTGACAAGTGTCGCGCGCAGAGCGCTCCCGCAAGGGAAAACCAGTTGTGCGGTTGGTTCCCGGTTTTCCCTTTCCGGTTTCTGGTTTGGTGCGTTTTGCAGTTTGATCCTCGAACTACCTGAATTTTCCGTTTTCCCTTTCCGCGCGAAAACACAAAAAAATACCGGTTCGCGCGGTTGGTTCCCTTTTTACCTTTCCCGTTTCTCTTTTTGTTCCCATTATATTTCCGGGTAATGGAGATTTATGGGGTAGTTACGGGCGGGGACTAACAACACTATCAAATGTCACCTTTCAAGTAAAGAAAAAAACAACTTTTTAATGTAAAAAAGCAGTCTTCAGAATCATTCAATCGTGCGGCGCGTTGTACATCGTCGTGTGGCATGGCGCCTCCGGCGCGGGTGAACCTCCGGCTCACCTTCGGCTCGTTTAATTTTCATAAACATCTTGAAGGGGGGGCATAGGTCGAAGTGCGTGTTGGTCGTGCGGCGCGTTGTACGTCGTCGTGTGGCACGGCGCCTCCGGCGCGAGGGAACCTCCGGCTCGCCTTCGGCTCGTTTAATTTTCATAAACATCTTGAAGGGGGGCATAGGTCAAAGTGTGTGTTGGTCGTGCGGCGCGTTGGTCGTGCGGCGTGCTGGTTCATGCGGCGCGTGTTTAATTTTTATATAGCAGGTTGTGCTGAAGGCACGGGTTTGAAGCATGTGTTTAAAGCATGTGCTAAAGTTTGTGCTGAACGTTGTGCTGAAGGCACGGGTTTGAAGTAATTGCAGTCACGTCTGTTTACGAGCTAGGTTTGTGCGTGCACTCACATGTGTGTATACTACGAAGGCATTGGTATGTTGCCTGCGGAGGCACGGGTTTGAAGCATGTGAAGTCACGTGTGCGTAGGAGCTAGCCACGGTTGAGGCATTCTTGGTATGTGTGTGTGTGGATATTACCCGGAGGCATGGTGACCCAGGGTTTGGTGGCACAAAGGCCATTTAACCTCTGGAGCCACGGAAGGGTGGTCTCCAGAGTCACGCGTAAGGCTATGTGTGTGTGTGGATATTGCCCGGAGGCATGGTGACCCAGGGTTTGGTGGCACAAAGGCCATTTCACCTCTGGAGCCATGGGAGGGTGGTCTCCAGAGTCACGCGTAAGGTTGTGTGTGTGTGTGGATATTGCGCGGAGGCATGATGACCCAGGG